>NC_056695.1:49141068-49366068 GCF_018350215.1 Panthera leo | reverse complement strand
CTTAGATTCCTATGAAATTAAACCTTTACCTTTATTTCATTAGGTCCTCTGTTAATAAAACTAACATCAATCTTACACAGCAGGAATCCATACTTGAACTTTATTATGTCAGGCTCACTTTAATCGCTTCTGAAAGAGTTCTTAACAAAGCTAAGCCCCATAAAAAGAGGCAGATAATCTGTTCCAGGGAGAATGGGGTTATATATGGCAATAATTTGAGCTATGTGTCTGCTTTGAAACATATCCCAAATATTTCCTGAAAAAGCTCTTCTCAGGGATATATCCTAGAAAGGAAAACAGATCGCTTCTAGCATGAGCTAACAAAAACAAAATCCACACCCATGTATAATTTTCTTGGATGAGCCAGCTAGCATAAATGCAGTCAAATTTATAGCACAAGCTCTTACTTGTGTTCCATAAAAAAGCAATTCTAGGGTCATAAAAATATTTTCATATTTCATGTTTCATATTCTAGTACTATAGATTATTGACATTTAATATATCCTAGTTGAACCAAATAAAGAATGGATGGATGAATTTATTGAATACTGCTTGAAATATTGAATTAGTCTTAGACCCAACATTTCTGCTATTTCAATGCTTTTTTAACTTAAACATAATTGGCTTGTGCAGCATTAAAGGTATTTTGTTCTATTATGTGTATCAGTGAATAATTTGTTTTTCACAAAGCTTTATATTTTTCTATCTACAAAACATATTTCATCATTAGTTTTTTTAAATTTTTTTAAATGTTGATTTATTTTTTGAGAGAAAGCTTTATTTATAAAGCTGATTTCTTTAGAGTTTGTTTTTCATACGTTAAGACTCATGCTTGTATCTGGAGATTTGCAGTCTATCTTCCCTTTTTCCTGTTCTGGGTCTGTTCTCCAATTTGCTCCACCTTTACATCTCCACTCACTCCTTCTCCAAAATAAGCCAAAGGATGTGCTACTTTCAAGAGTCTAATAATTGAATCAAACATTTTCCTAATTTATAACTTAAAAGATTGCCATATACATGTATGCTAACATTTACCAGCCCAGTCCCTCAAGATTTGACAAAGAAATAAAAGAGATCTGTAACAACCAAGTAAAATAGGTCAGGTTAGAACCTGAAAGACAGAGGAAATTCAAACTCTTCACAATGATCTCACTGCTCTCTAAAAAAATCAAACTGAATTTTGTGAGTTGGGCAACTGACTGACAACATGACTATGTAATTAAGGTGAAAAACACATTGCATTATAATACTAAGATTAAAATATATCAAATAAGAAAACGTATTGTGTTTACAATACATCAATTAGCCACTGAACATCATCTGTAGACCTTTCTCCAAGTCTAGAAGGAGATGGGGGTGGAGGGAAGGCAGGAAACACTAGCATCAAGTGAATCACAAAAGTATTCTATAAGGGAGTAAAGCTTTAAGACATTTTTGGCCATAATCCACAGTAAGGAATATATATTTTATATTGTGCGCCTGTAGAGAAAAACGATTTTACAGATCAATTACCCTTACTCGGTGCACTCCACTCTGGTATTTTCTACTCTATCCTATTCCAATCCATCCCCCCTGCTCTGTCTCTCTCTCCCTCATTCCCTCCCTCCCTCTCTGTTTTGTTTTGTTTTGTTTTAAATGCTGGCCATGACTCTCTCATTTGATTCTAAAAGTGAGGAGAGAAGGAAAATAAGTGAAGAGGTTAAGAGTGGAAGGTGGAGGTGGCTTTGGGGGACTTTGCCCTACAAGGGATATGTACCAATACCTGGAGATATTTTAGATTACCATAACTGGGGGCGGGGATGATACTACCATCTAGTGGGTAGAGGCCAAGGATGCTGCTAAGCTCCTTATGATGCCCAAGACAGTCCTGCAAAACAATTATCCAGCCCCGATTTCAATAGTACTGAAACTGAGAAATCTCCTCGAGACTAGACAAAACTGGAAAGTCAACAGCACTTTTTAAAGGTTATGAAAAATATGCTTTAAACTTCGAGAGAGAGATCTCACAATTAGATTCAGAGGTACTATGACATCAGCAATCTAAGACTTCTCTCCTTCCATAATCCAAAGACAAAAAAAAAAAAAAAAAAGAAAAACATCAGTTTGCAATTTTCTAACCCAACACAAACTGTGAGGAAGTAATCAATATAGCACTGTGAAAAGCAAACTATGTCCTAGTTAAGAGATAAGTGTTACAAAACATGGAAATCTTTCTTAAGTCCAAAGTACCTATAATACAGTGGGCTTATGTTGCTAGTTATTTTAGACTCTCAATTTCTTCAGGGTAGAAACTAGGTCTTATTCATCTCTGTATTTTCTACTAGGTCCGATTCAACATCTTGCAAATAATAGACACTAAAAAGCATTTGGCTGAAAAAGGAATAAGTAGGTGCCTAGTCTTTAGCAACACATTGGATTTACGTCTCAAAATTATATCTCAACAAACTAAAAAGTATATTCTTCTTAGCCTAAAAATACAAGGATAGTTCAACATGTGGCAGATCCTAGAAGGGGCAAAACCAACATAAATGACCACAATCCATGTAACCATGACGATACACTCATTCAAAACTCTTGAAAGTTGTCTCAAAAAAGTCTTGACTATTTTTGACCGTCATGGAACATTAGTAAGTAATCTAAAAATGTTTTTAATATCTATTTTTCGGCAAATTACCAAACAACGAACACACTATCACATTAGTAGATAAGGAAACAGAACTAGAGTAGTTAAATAGGGAGGAGAAGATCATGCAGTTAATGAATTTCAAAGCCAGGATTTAAACTCCTCTGATTCTAAAACCCATGCTCTTCTCCATAAAGAGCTCTTCTCCATTTATTGTTTCACGAATAATGGCCCAATCACTCATAGACTGTAATTATCAGCAGCATTTAACAGAACTTCGTGAATGAAATGACATCTATTATAAGTTTGAGTGAAATTCTGTATATTTAGAATAATAAGATCTATCCAAAGAGACAAATGACAAATGAATAAGACAAGAGCCAAAGCCACCAAAACACCAATAAAGGTGAAGTTAGGGGGAAAAAGGAGAAGGAGGAGGAGGAGGAGGAGGAGGAGGAGGAGGAGAAGAAGGTGGCTAGCCAACAGGACAGCAGAGGGGAAAAAAAATTAAACTATAAGCTTCTTGTGAATTACAGAATTTTATTATTTAAAACTCAGGAAAGACCCTGCTGTTTTGTAGATGCTGTAATATGACATACAAGGGCCTGCAAAGAATCCTTCTGCAATAAGAATGCTGCCTGGTGCTGTCTATACAATGCTGGTTAATACTTTGTATTATGTGATCCAAATTTGCTTTCCACATTTTTGAAAGGTTGTGCACAAGAATGAAAAGAGACAGAAATGTAAAGACAATGAGAAAGATGTCTCAGTTGTTAAACACATTCTTTGGGGTCATTTAGTCTAGCGATAATAAAGCAAGGAAATAACTATCTTTTAAAAGTTGGTTGATCCTCATCAAAATGATGTGTCCACATATAAGCATATGGGGGGAAACGCTGCTAATGAAACCTTTTTAATTATTAGGAAGAATTTTCAAGCATTAGTTAACTACCAATGATGGCTATGAATCACAATGTTAGATATCTTTATAAGTAGCGTATTCCAAAATCAGACTGATACTTTTTCCACAAGCAACCAAAAATGCCTCTCTCATGATGAAAAGTCATGATAAAGTTTAATCTCTGTCCCAGTCTCTCAACAGCTATAACTTCACCTCCCTGAATACTATTATTGGGGGTAATATCCAACAGGAAAGTGTTATTTTATTTAAATTTCTTCCTCCAAAGCTGAATTATGATTGTTTACTGGAAATACATGTTGGGAGAAACCATACCCTGTAAAGCAGATTATTAGGCAGATGAGAAGGAGAACCATGTGTAGGTGTCTACTAGGAGTTCAAGTAAGGGAGGATACAGATGTGAATGACATTTCGTTTCTTTCTGTATTTGATAAATGTTGTAGTTCTACTAAATAGCATAACATAAAATTTTCATTCAACTCATACAGCTTTTAATTTATGTGAGATTTTTATGTGTTTATTTCTTATATCTTTAAGTAGTAAAACTGAAGACATTACTTTAGCAAAGAATAATAGAAGTATGTAACAGAATCTAAACTGATCCACTAAAGATAACCAAGCTATCTTTTTCTTACCTCTTAATATTATGATATACTCAGACAAACATGGAAAACGACCAAACTAAAGACTACTGATTATACTTAAGGAAGTATTACAGCTTGTGGGAAATAAACTTTCTATATGCTCTATGATAAAATTAAGATCTATACTTTCTTCTTATAGATCTATTTTAATAAACACAATTTTCTTATTGTTTATAATTTCCATGCAACTTGTATGAAATGAGCGTCTAACTTTTTTTCCTCACTGTATTTACATTTTGTCCAAGCCCATTTGTTGAATAATTTACCCCTTCCCCTTTGGTTTGTGCTACTTTCTATGTTTTTATCACTTATTTGTTTTAATATGCCACTTTGGCATAAGGATTATTTTGAGCAGAAGGCAACTGAGAAGAAGCAGATACAAGAAAAGCTCCTTGCACTCCCCCTATTAGCCTAAAATAGGTATGATATAAATCTGTAAATGTGTCCCCTCTGCCCTCTCTATAAGGAAGGACAGAAGTTAATTATTCTACCAGGCAAAAGATGGCTCCAGAGAAGTCTGTGTAACAAACTTTACTAGGTAACCCTTATCTTCCATTAGTTCACTCATACATTTATCTTCCTATGATTTGCTACCTAGAAACTCAAAGTCCCTTTCCTTAGTCTTTTCATTTCTCTAAAAATCTATTGTTCTTTTGTTAAGATACTATAGAAACCCAAGTTCTAACCACCCCCTTTAAGTTTCAAGTAGCTGGAAGCTCCCACAGGTATGCACAATCCACATAATAAACGTGTTTCTCTCTTAATCTGTCTTTTGTCGGTCTAATTTACCATCTCTAGTCCCCAGGGAGCCTACAATGCACAGAGGGGAAAAAAAAAAAAGAGTTAACATTTTTCTCCCGCACACCCTCCCTCCAGATTCACTTTTAAAAATAAAATACAGGAACCGATTGGGATTATGCCTAAAATATCATTAACCCCAAGACACTGTTTAGAAAAAACATGCATCTTTACAATATTTAGCCTTCCCAATTAGGAACATGAAATGAATACCTACTCACTCAATGACTATCTTCTTTTATGTTAGTCAGTAAGTTTTATAGCTTTCTTATTAGTTATTTTTTAAATTTCTTACTAGTTATTTTTAAAATCACATTTTCTGTTTTTTGGGCAGAATGGGAACTGCTTTTCATTCATTGTCCCAACTAATTATTTTTGGTGCAGTACAAAATAATTCCATATTAATTCCATATCTAGCTGCCTTCTTGAATTTATTGATTCCTGTTGATTCTCATGAGGAAGTCGATTATTCATCAAAGGTGCCAGAAAACTGTGTGTGTGTCGTGCAAGAGGGTGGGTGGTATAAGGGATTCATGTTAGATACTCACCTATCTGGTATATTTTGGCATATACCAAAATAAGTTACAAAAAGATGAAAAAGTTAAAGTTTAAAAAAGTAAATAATAAAAACATGAGAAAATACACAGCTAAATATTTAACTGATTTGGGGATGAATAAAGAGTTTCTACAGATAAAAGAAATGGGAAAAAATTACCATAGATGCAAAAACAGCTATATTAAATTCAATATTTCCAAAAGGCCACAGAAAACTAGTAGAGAAACATCAAAATGGGAAATACATTTCAAACAGATGACAGTTAAATGGGTAAAAATCCTAGCTATATAAAAAGCTCTTATAAATCAGTAAGAGAAAAACTAATTAATACCCAATAGGAACATGGGCAGGAGAAATAAAAGGAATGAACAGACAATTCATGGAAGATAATCAAACACCAACAAACATATAAAACATTCAACTGCACAACCAAATTCAAATTAAAATGACAGAGAGAGAGAGCATTTTGTACCCTATGCAACTGCAAAGATTTGGTATCTTGAGACAAAACTTAAGCACATCTGACAGGAGTATGGAGCATTATAACCTTTCTGGAAAGCAAGTTGGTATTCTGAACCAAAAGTTTGTAAGAATCAAAGCATGAGTATGTATTTGTGAAATTCTCAGGTATTAGACAAAAGTTCTTATATAAAGATAACCATTATAATATTATTTGTGCTAGCAATTGGAAGCAACTGCAATGCCTCCCAATAAAGGAATAGTTAGTTTGTGGTACACATCTATATAATAGACGATTAGTGCAGCCATTTAAAACATATTTATGAAGAACATCTAATGGCTTTGGAAAAAGCTAATGATATGATATCAGTTGAAAAAATCAGAACAAAATTATATATATAAACATGTAAAATATACATGCATAGGAAAAAGGGAAGAAATACAACAAAATGTTAATGGTTATATTTGGGGGAAAAGATTATGGATAGTTTGTATTTCATTCATTACACTTCGAGGAATTTTTCAGTTATTCTAGAGTAAATACATATTGTTTCTTGCCAAAAGAAACACATACAAAATGCTAATTTACAACTATAGGTAATAGGTATTTTTTTAATACAGCATCAAGTGATGCAAGAAAATTTTCAGAAACAAAGCAAAATAGGTTTAAAAAAAAATCAATAGACTTTTCTTCCACAAGAATAACAGAAGATATCCACTTTTTAAAACTTTTATGTGAATTTTTTCTTCACATAGCCAGCACCATTAAGAAACTTCCAAAGGTAGTAATATCTAACTATTAAATGTCAATCACCAACACAGCCTAAAAAGAAACCCTCATGGAATCAACTACAGCTAAAGTGTGATTGGAATCCAGTGCTTACCTTTCTCACTTACACTCTCACTTTCAATCTCCACATCATCACAACTGGTGTATTCAGGCGTGGAAGCTAATTCCTCCTCTGAACTGCTCAATGAAACCTGGCGCATTTTACCTCCTTTCTTTGATTTATGAGGCTTTGGTGGTGGAGGTCTCACGGACTCCGACTGGTCGGAACTGAGAGAATCGTTCCTTAACATTGTTTCCATCTTTTCCCGTTTTGTTTTCCTCACAGCAGAGCTAGGATCTAAGTGGTGCTGTTTCCGTAGTGAGTCAGTACGTCTCATGTCTGGTCTATCAATGGGTATCGGACTCCTCCGCGGGGTGGGAGGACTATGGTTTGTGGTCCTTTGTGGATAAGAACTTGGTCCCTGAGCCTCTCGAGTTCTTTCCATTGAGTAAGATCGCTGATTTTCCATGGCAGCTCTACGTTCAGATATAGATCTCTGCCTTGATGGTCTTTCCATCCTCAGCATAGAAATCCTAGAATCTTCCAGTTCAGCATTTGCCAAAGAGACATCACTATGCCTTCTCTCATGCCTCGCTCGGGACACTTCAGCATGAATACGCATTTGTTCTTCATAGGGCTGTGGCTTTACTGGATACCGGGCCAAATTCGGATCGCTTCGATAGCGCGCCTGGTACTCCTCCTCTCTCCTTTGCCTTTCATATTCATCTCTGCTCTCCACATCCTCATCATCTACGATATATTCTTTGGAATGCCTATGACTTCTCCTGTTGGAGTCCCTGTAATTTATATGGTCAGACTCTTCGTAAAACTGAGGTTCACGCTGAGACCTCCTATCAGCATAATCCGATGGAGATCTAGGCATGGCGTTATCTGAAGTAGCATATTGTGAATATTCTTCTCTTTCTTCTCTTTGGTCGTATCTTCTATTCTGATCTCTGGATACTGAGGGACTTCGTGTCCTAAGTAACCAAAGACAAAGACTGATGAGAAGAGCAACGTCTAAACAATTCAACGTTTTGCTGATTCACTGGCAGGTTGACGAATTATATTCAGATAGTTCTTCTACTTTAAAAAAAAATCTTTTTACAGTCATGCCATAATAAAAGTTTTACTAATATTCATTTTATTCAGTTCAAATAGGAAATGTTAAAGGTACTTTTGATATGGTTCTTCAATGCCTGCACACTACCTATGGAATATACTTAAAACGCCCTGAAATAAGACAGCACCATACTCTGCTTCTGCAAAATGGACTTTACTGTGATTTCTTTGCTTTGCTCAATACACTTCAACCATCTCCCAACTGCTATTCAGAGGCTCTGAAAAATTCCACCTGACATTCTCTCTATTCTTGACACCTCGATATGAAGTCACTTGAAAATATAATGAAGCCAAACTGATTTGGCTCAAGAGCTGAATACTTTCTGGCTAAAACTAAACGCTGGCTCTTAAAAATCGTTTTTCATTCATTAGCTACTTATATCACTCCTAGTACTGGTTCAGCTCAATCTTTATCTTAGCATTATATCTCCAACTTTTCTTTACTGTTCTAACTTGAGATACACAATTAAAAAACATACTGAAAATAATGACTTATTCATCACAGAAACAAAAAAAAATCTTTGTAGAAGTCAGAGAACTGCTATTTTTATTCCATCTTCACTGAGATTAAGGCCAGCTCAATGACACCTCTCTTTGTCATCCCATCTGACCCCTCATACTTCCTCAGAGCCTCAGAAGAACAGACTGTATATTAAGTTCTCAACCTGCCCCTCTAACACTAGTACAACATAGTGGACCCTGTAATCATACAGAATACTCTTTTTCAACAAGATATTCACACTGTCCTCTTCCCTGGTACAAACCCAGCTAAATGTCAACCACTAGCCACGAAAAGCAGCGGGGAGATGACAGAAGTTGAGAATTACTATTACAGAGACTTTTGCCAGGACATATGAACGGGAGACGACAAAAAAGCAGGGTCAGTTGAAGTTAAAGATGACCAACACTGGATAGCTCAGTTGTGAATTTCTTATGTGTGTGTGTGTGTGTGTGTGTGTGTGTGTGTGTGTGTATCGTATATACATATGTATTTTTTGGCCTAAAAGCAAGAGCAGAGAAAGGATCCAGGTGGAATAACCCAACCCAGGAACAGCCTCCTGCTCCTCTACAGTTTCTGTGTCGTCGAATCTCTTTCCCCTGTATCTGAAATGCAACCTGCCAATGTACCGATTAAGATTGGTTAGTAAAAACAGGAGTCACTCTAGGTTTTCCAGGCTTTAATACAGTGAGGGCTTTAATACAGAATCAAAAGCCACACAACGGAACCAGCAAAGGAGTGAAGGCCAGAGAAGTTAATGCTGCTGTTCTTAGCCTGAAGAACAAAAGACAAGGGTTCTCAAAATGTTCATTAGAAAGCTGCTGTTAATCTCAAGAGTCTTTGGGGAGTTTGCCACCAATTATTTCAGCTGCCTACGGCATGAGGGTGGCCAATTAACAGGAGCTTGCCAGGAGCCACGGAGACTTTCGCATCTGCCCGTGTGCCTGCCAGCAACCGCTGCTGGACAATAACGGCTTCTGTAACTCTTCCACCTTTCAATGTCACACAAAGGTATAGCCAGGGTAAACTCTCCCCAGAACCACAAAGGACAAAGTATTACAGAAAATGAAGGAACTGGTCTGTTTTCCTAAATGTTTTATGATTAGGCAAGTGGACGTGATTTTTTTTTTTACATTGATATGTAAATGTACACTTACATATAAAACATTTAGGACTTGAATCTTTTTGGTTTTGCTACATAAAACCGTAGACTCCTATGGTTTAAAATCTACAATCAGGGGTGCCTGGGTGGCTCAGTCAGTTGAGCGGCCGACTTCGGCTCAGGTCACAATCTCACTGCTCCATGAGTTTGAGCCCCTCGTCCGGCTCTGTGCTGACATCTCAGAGCCTGGAGCCTAATTTGGATTCTGTGTCTCCTCTCTCTGTCCCTCCCCTGCTCGCCCTCTCTGTCTCAAATATAAACATTAAAAAAAATACATTAAAAAAATAAAATACATAATCAAAACAGAGCACTCAAAATAGAGCATAAACCTACCTAATATCCTATATATGTGTGCCCATTATACATAATTCCTTTTACTTTTTTGTCATTTTTTTTATACATATAACGAAAGAAAAAAAATAATTTAGCATGGTCGCAATGTGTCATAAAAAGAATAGAATTAAGGGATCTGAGTTTCTTGGTTCTGTTTTTGTTATTAACCAGTTATTTGAACCTACATGGCCATTTAACCTTTGAAAGTCTATATTTTAGACTATACACATTAATTCATATATTATTTTAACAAATATGTATTAGGTAAGAACTAAATGCCACATACTATAATAGAGATTAGGAATAAAGAAATGATAAGAGAGGATCCTTGATTTTGAGAAGGCGCATGATTCTAAAACTCTTCCATTTCTTAGGGACTATGATCTTATAATACTGACACCATAACTTCATCAAGTTAATATGCCTAAATGAAAGCTTTAGGGATAGCAAAAAAATAATGATACTTCTGTCAAAATGTCAAAATTAACTGTGCCAATTTTCAACATATTCACATCTCTTTAACTGGCTACTTATATCTACTTACTATATTAAAAAAAAACTCACTGAAATAAAAGAGAATTTCTCTAGAGAACTCTAAAGAATAAGCAATTAAATCAGTTCCTCTAAACTGACCATCTAACCTCCATTAGATGCATACTTTATGTCAGAAATTCAAATACATTTTGGGGTGTTATTTTTTTCCAACCTCAGTCAATAAATATATTTGTCTCTAAAAAGACAGATTATTCATAAACCAAATACAATATCAAGAAATTATATTTTCAAGAGTAAGATGCTAATGTTTCTCAGATTTATATGATACATAAGAAAACGATCTTTTTAACTTCATTTATTTTTGAAACTTTTTTATTTGAGTATCGTTGACACACAATGTTACGTAAGTTTTAGGCATACAACGTGGTGATTCAACTTCTCTATTTGTTATGCTGTGCTCACCACAAGCGTGGCTATCATCTGTTATTACCATACAACGCTATTACAATATCATTGACTACATTCCCTACGCTGTGCTTTTTATCCCTGTGACTTTTTCATTCTGTAGCTAGAAGCGCGTACCTCCCACGCCCTCTCGCCCACTTTGACCATCCCCTCATTGTTTAAATAAATTCTAATTTCCCTAAAATCCAGTGTGGGTTGAAAAGGAAATTTTATAGCTAGCTATAAGTATATAAATTTTGAAAGCAGTATTACCTCATTACCATAGACCAGTAAGATCAGATCATCACTTAGAGCTCACTTTTGTGCCTTTGTATTTCCCCAGCACACATTCTATTCCCCATTCTATTTACAATTACCTAATTAGTGTTCTGCATTGTCCACTGGACTTTAAATTTTGAACCAGGAAGGACTGTGTCTATCATACCTTTGTAGTTCCCCTATTAATTCATTCGCTGAACAAATACTTATTTAGGGCTTAATATGTGCCAGCTATGATTCTTGTTGCTGGAACTACATTAGAGAAGAGACACATAAAGTCCCTGCCCTAAATAAGCTTTCTTTCTAGTAGGCAAGACAAACAATCAGCAAATAAATTAGGCACTAAACAAATAAAGGCAATTCCATACAGTGGTAAATACTATGAAAGAAAATTGAAACAGGGCAAATTTATGAAATGTATCTGAAGGAAGCTACTTTTGGTAAGAAATGTCTTCCTGAAAAGGTACATTTGAACCAAGACCTCAGTAATGTAGGTACATTGAGTGTAGCCCATTTATATAAAATATACAACTTCACTGGAAATGTTTTGGGTGTTCTCATTCAGTTACTATCACTTTGGTTTTTGTTGTTGTTGTTTACTGAAAACTGTGTTATAAAATATAAAATCTACCAAATTCTTGATTGTTTGATATAAATCACGGATTTTCCAGGTAGTTCATCTCTAGAATCCATCTAAAATCAGCCCATCAAGCCTCCTCCTGTACCCCTCCTTTTCAAAAGATTTCATGCTCTCAAACTGAGAAAATTCCAATTCCACATTATACTTGATCCCAGTTGGGAGTCAAAAGAAAAATGACCAGATGAAATCAGAATGAAGGGGTATTGGCTTTATAGTATTATAAAAAACACTTACATGCCTTAAGATTGTTAATACAAATTAATCTCTAAAATGTGGGACCTAAGGCCATACAAGAAAGTAAAATCAATCAATCAATCAGAAAATGGTACAGAGAAATCGAATATTTTGAAGGCAATTCAACCTAACAGTGGCCTTCCTCCTCCTTACTATACTTCTTCCCTAAGTAATCTTACCCATTTCTATCCAGGAATGTATATTATACTCTAAAGCAAGGAGGTTCATGAGGAACAGCAACTGGGTCTATGGACGCTGGCACATAATAGATGCTCAATAAATATCTGTTGAATTAAAGAACTGGTTAATTCTCCCTTAGATGATCTCTACTTTTCATGATATGCTCTTTCCTTCTATACCCAAACCCACCAATTTGCTAAAATAGTCTAGTTATTCTCTTTCCCCTACTGCTGTCTTGGCAGTGATAACACTATCAGGGAAAGGAAGGAACTGCTTTTCTTAGTAGTGCATGTTGTATGTTACTTTGGCTTTTGTCGTTGAGCTTCAAAATCCAACAATTGTTTATAAAATGATTTCTTTGGCAAATGTACTCTGAGTGTCAATCGCTTTACAATTAAACATTTAAAACAAAACCTCTTTGTAAATTAGGGGATGCTAGTAATACATTTAGCATCACACTTGGTGTTATGGGACAGAGGGAGGGCGAAGAAAAGAAAACATGTCATTCCCTGAGGAATGAACATAAATTTTTGAAAGTAAGTAGAGTACAAATAAAGTGACTATAGTGAGCCTTTACAATAGAAAAAATATATTCTATTTTATTGGTAAATAATATTTATCATAGAATTCAGTTCCAAAAGAAAGCCTATTATTAATTAGCACTTAGAAAGTCATCTACGTGCTTTTTAAAATCATACCTTAGAAAAATTGAATTCAACATTAAATCCAGCCATCACATTGTTCTAGAGATTATGAAATTTGCCTGAAGCATCTGAATCATCCTGTAGATGCTGATTTGTACTGGATTTAAGTAAAAATAGAACAGTGCTCATGATTTCTGAAATTGGGATAACTATTGTCACTGTTACTTAACATGAAATTAAGTTTTTAAAAATGCATTCTAAGGTATAGTATCTTATAGTATATTAAAGCTATGCTGGGAGCGAGGCAAGTTTTATTCTACGACTACTCTTGTCAAACAATGAAGAATCTGCTATCATTTAGTCCAAAATATTAAAATATTCTGTCAAATAATTTTACCAACTAGATCATGAATTACTTCATTTATACTCTCCTTTAAATTAAAACTGCTGTGTTTTCTTAGACACCATATATTTTTTTCAGGAACTGAAGAAAACCTATGAAAATTCAAGTACTATATCACTAATCTCCATCTTCCCTACTGCCCTTTATAAGCAAGTCTTAGCATTTATTCTTATCAGGTGGAAAACATCTAATAGGTAAAAGAATATAATGATAAATTATACAAATCTCTAAGCAATCATAAAGGATTTAACACTATTTCACGCACAAATTATAATTCAGAAGAATGGAACAATTCATCCAAGATGTTATATGTCACTTAATCCTTCCAAGACGCTGAGATATTAAGAGGCAGGATCCAAAATTATGCCTTTCTTTAGAATAAAATGTATTTGTGACATCATATGGTGCCTTACTTTTTACCTCTATGCTTCAATCAATCCCTATTTCTGATATAACAATATCAGTATATATATATTTGTATTCACTTTATATGTGCCTCATATCTGTTCATCTTACCTCTTTATTGAAATCTAGGTTATTACAATTATTTTCTCTCTCACCATATATAGGGTAGCATTTCTGTTCATTGCTTGTAATTATTTTGTCATATGGACTATTCAATCTATTTCTAAGTATTCTAGCTATATATTCACTATATCCTCTATAATAAATGTTACTCTGATTACAGCAAGAAACTACCAAATAGTCTCTTTAAAGCTCTGTGTCAAAAACTCAGATTGACTGATAGAAAAACTCCAAATAAAGATTCTTTCCCAATTAAAGTCATTTTCAACAATTTCCCAAAGGCAGTCTCAACTTACATACTGTGTAACAATTCATCAGGTTTCTACCATAGACACAACTTTAACCATGTAATGTAGTTTGCGTTATTATACCACCCATGATACCAACTACATATACTACAAAAAAAATCATTCAGGCTCTGAAAATATAATCTGGTATAAAATATTTGAAGACATTTATAAAGACAGTGAAAGCTTACATGGAAACTTAAGCTTTAATACTTATATGTTTTTAATTCTTAAGACCTATACAATTTTTAAGAATCATGATATTGAAAGTAAAGAATTTGAAGACTTAATTTCTTCAAATTCAAATTTTATGCTATTCAATTAAGTACTACCTATAAGAAAGTCTCTTACTCATAACCTTTATTAGTAGAGATCATTAAACTACTGTCATTTATAAGTAAAAGAAGAGAAATGATATTTGAAGAATGAATAACCTGAAAAAAACCCTCTATCTTTATAAAAGCTTTATAAAGCATGGTTATTGCTAAATAAATTTAAATGTTTATTTTAATTCTACACAATTCTAACCATATAGTTTAAACATAACATTGTAATCAAATTTGGAAATTTGAAATCATTAAGACACATTAAATCAAGGAATTAACAGAAATACAGGATCCTGTAAAATATGAAATATATAGATTCTATTCCTAGAATTTCCACAAAAAACTTTTAACAAATCAAACAATTCATATTCATCAAAAAACACACACAAAAAAGACCAAACTTTTTTTTAGCACATCACAACATTTAACACATTTTTATAGTTTTACCTTGTGTTCAACCAATGCACATCTGTCCAGCACGAAGCATCATTGTTGACAAAAATACATCAACACTGTGCCAGGCAGTGTTTTCATTTAATCCTTCTCTAGCTCTAGCAAAATCATAGGATCCATCCTTAATCAGATGATTTGAAAATCTCTACGTGCTTACAATCATTTTTTTTTCCAAAACTGAATTACTAAAAATTTACACACAAAACAGCACTCATTCATGGATGGAGTCATAGAATCCTGTAGTGATGAGCCTGTTAAGAAAAAGGTTACTCTGTAATGCTGTTACTATGTGGCTGTATATAGCTCCAGGTCAAGTAAGAATGTACCCTGTAAGGAGGATTACGGTACTTAGCTGATTAGTGCCTCACAATACTGAATACCAAATGCATCCTACATGCATGGCATTTGTGGGGACTAGACTTAAAATGGACAGATTGAGAAATCTGTAAACCACGTACTCCTACATGAATTACAGTATTTCTAAAATAAGAGATATCATTGTGTTTGTTATTGATGTCCCCCCTGTGCTGCTGTCACTTATAAGATGTATGGTGACAATAAAAGTCATTGGTGGTTTAACAAGCCTATTTGATAATTTCTTTTTGATTATTCAATAAGTTTCTTAATCTTCAGTAAAAAGAGAATGCTTCCCCAGAGGTATAATGGGAAAGGGAATAGCACTCAGTGAGTTTAATAAAAAATAATGGGTTCCATGAACTAAGAAGTTCATCAGACACTGAATTTAAGTCAAGTTTTGCTCCCTTTATCACTTACTCTCTCAATGACTCTATTCGGTCACTCAAAAAAAAAAAAAAAAAAAAAAAGTAAAGACAATAACACCACAGATTCCTTTCTACCAGAAACTAATCATCAAGATGCTAATAACTTCTGAGAGTTATATGTAAGTGATTCCACATAAACTTATATAAAACTGAGGAAAGGCCAGTGTTTGAAGAGTGGGGAAAGATGCAAAACTACTGTGCTGTTTTTTGGTCTCCTGAATTTCAAGTTTAAATGAGAGTCTAGGAATATGTGGTAGCACCATTCAAACTATTTGTGCGGTATTCATCTACACGATTCTCTCCTAGATTTAAGTCTAAATCTTGGAGAGGTTGTAGAGGGGTGGCAGGGACAGATAAAGTAATTTTTACTCACTGATATTCCTAATAAAGATTTCTAGATTATTGAAACAAATGCGATAAAAATTCATGATCACTCATTTTCATAGGAATGTGAACCAATAACAAAAGTCACCCATTTAGACCCCATAGCTCATATTAAAGTAAAAAAAAAAAAAAAGATTCCACAGAATACTGTGATTCTTCCAAGCTGATAAGTCCCGAAGATTTCACAATATTACAGTTGATATTATGATAGCAAAGCTTCCTCCTTTATTTTTCCTTCCATTCACTTTGCCCACCTCTGTGAGTCCTCTCAGCAGTGTTGTCCCAGCTATAATGTACACTCTCTGTTGCCAATCATCTCCGCCATCAACCTTGTTTCCTTCTCCATTCAGTTGTCCACCACAGACCTTCATTCATATCATTCCTAATATGTTTCCTCTCTATCAATCTTTCTAGGTCTCCAGTCTGTTTCTCCCTACACTTCTGGAGTTGTATTTTCCTTTTAGGACTATTTTCTCCATTAAAAAAAATTTTTTTTAATGTTTTTTATTTATTTTTGAGACAGAGAGAAACAGAGCATGAGCAGGGGAGGGGCAGAGAGAGAGGGAGACACAGAATCCGAAGCAGGCTCCAGGCTCTGATCTGTCAGCACAGAGCCCGATGCGGGACTCGAACTCATGGACTGTGAGATCATGACCTGAGCCGAAGTCGGACGCTTAAAAGACTGAGACACCCAGGCGCCCCTCCCATTTTTAATTCTTTCTTTTATACTTTTTTAAATTTTAATTCTTTGGGCAAGTACTTCCTATGCATTCAAATTTATGAGGACCCAATTTGGGATTTAAAAGGATTTCATGAGACTATTTATAATTGTAGTATCCATCGACTTCTTCAGAAGTACAAAATAACAAAAAGATTCTATGAATCAGATACCAGTGTAAATAATTTTTATTTCATTCATGATAATATTTTCAACTTACGTTTGAAAGATGAAGACCTTGTGTATTCAAATCTCTAGAAAATAGTGCAGAAATGATGTTGCCCCCTACTAACCCATTGTGCCACTCCCCTCCTCCCACTATCCCTCCCCAAACTGCCACAAAGATTAGGAACCATTCTATATCAGAAGACAGTTTCAACCGGTAGTGATTTTAGTTCTCTTCTTTAGGTGAGGAGTCCTTCTTTAAGGACTTCTTTAAGCCTTCTTTCTGAGTTTATGACAGCCTTAGAAACAACCCTACAATATTCAATGAAAACAATACAAGGAAGTACCATGAGCAAGATAGGAGAAATAGAAGGGAAAAAAAAGCATAAATACGTTTAACTAACAACTACCCTCCGTAATCATCAGTGAAAGACCCCAGAAAGATTTATTTTACTCCATTCTCCCCTGAAATCTTTATATGATTTTAATATCACAGTTACTTTACTGAACTCCAGTTACTGGTTTAATATACCTTTGCATTCTCTCCTCACAGTTATTCAGAGAAGAAAACCTCTTCATATAAAAGGAAACAAACACATCCACAAATATATATCAAATTAAAAAATCGATACTGCTTATCTGCAAACCAAAGACGCATATAATTAATTCCCATCTTAAGTGTTCATTGCCTGATTGGGGAAAAGAATAATACGGTGTTTTAAAATACGGGAAACATCGATAAATGGGTTTAAAGAGAAAAAGTGCATTCCATCTCAGTTAATGGTAACTCTTTCCTTCTAGTTGCTCATCCAACCCATGAGGAAATTCTATAGGACCTACCTTCAGAATGCATCCCGAACCTAAACACTTCTCACCATCTCGCCACCTCCTCTAGCACAAGCCCGGTGAAGTCATCACCATTTTTCATGTGATATACTGCAAAAACTTCCTAACTGGCCTCTCTGCTTCCACGCTGTCCCCCTTCACCTCAGTGTCAACACAGCAGCAAGAAAGCAAGTCAAATATGCTTGAAACCAGTTGGTAGCTCCCTATTTTGCTGACCAGGCCTAGGGGATGTGGTGCCCGTCACTCTCTGGCCTCCTCCCCTACCGCTCCCCTGCTGGCTCACTCAGATCCAACAGCGTCTTCCCTGCATTTTCTCACTTTAGGACCATTGCTCTGGCAGCTCCCTCTGAGTGGAATACCGCTCCTCCAGGTATCAGCAGACATTTTCTTTTTTTTTTTTTTTTAACGTTTTTTTATTTTTATTTTTGAGACAGAGAGAGAGCGAGCATGAATGGGGGAGGGTCAGAGAGAGGGAGACACAGAATCTGAAACAGGCTCCAGGCTCTGAGCTGTCAGCACAGAGCCCGACGCGGGGCTCGAACTCACGGACCGCGAGATCGTGACCTGAGCCGAAGTCGGACGCTTAACCGACCGAGCCACCCAGGCGCCTTAGCAGA
The DNA here is from genome assembly GCF_018350215.1 of Panthera leo. Taxonomy (NCBI): domain Eukaryota; kingdom Metazoa; phylum Chordata; class Mammalia; order Carnivora; family Felidae; genus Panthera; species Panthera leo. Next base: position 49,347,701 of record NC_056695.1, on the reverse strand, counting down.
CATTTTCTAAACATCTCATCAGTAGAGACCTTCTTTATTCATTCCTCATATCTCACCTTCTCAAGGGGCCTATCCTGACCACCCATCACTTCGACCTGTCTCCAACCCTTTACCCCCATTCCCGATCCCCTAAACCTACTTTATGGTTTTTAATCTTTTTCAGAACACTTATCTCCTTCTAATTACAATGTATTTTTTATTTGTTTCCTGTTATGTACACGTTGTAGGCAAGGACCACTGTTTTGGTCATGGGATCCCCAAATACCTGGCACATAGTAGATAATAAATATTTATTGAATAAATAAATAAAGCAACATAAGCAAGGTAATTTTCACACTACAACAAAAATAAATGTCATCTGTCCTATTCGACCAGCCTATCTACCATAGAAACATACAAGGATTAGCCAAAACTTACACTGTTTTTCTTTTTTGTATTTTACCTTAAAAACTAAACTCACAAATTACCCAAAATACCACTTCCAAGGGAACAAATAAAAGATGTGCCTTCAATGCGTGAGTTTTGAGAATATCAATCTCTTCATTCTCCCAGCCCCTGATTTTTTTTTTCTGTCCAATTTTGTTGATTTGTAAGAGGGATTTGAGAATTTGAGTGACTTTTTCCGAGATGTGGAGAAAACCGCATTGCTGAGATAAGTAGGAAGAGGCAAGGAGTTAAAAAAGAGGCTGTTTCTTGATAGAGAACAGAAAGAATCTTGCCACCAATATGCATGAGAATACAACTCAATTAAATTATTTTAGAGAGTGACAGGTACAGAGAAAGCTCTTATTAAACAGGATTTTTCTTGGAAGAGAATTGATGATAACCAACTCAGTACAGTACTGTTTGGAGCCAACTACCATGACAAAATTCACACACACACACACACACACACACACACACACAATCTATTTTATTTAAATGTAGGGCACTTCATTATACCAGTATTTGAGGTCACAGAAGTTTTCCTATATAATTCCCGTATGCTCATATGCCAATAAATACATAACATGTAATGTATCTTCACACAAAGCTAAAGGAACGGGCACAGATTATTTCTACATGCTCTTCAACTTCAGATCTGACCATTAGACCAATTAAAGAAACCTGATTTATCTTCAAGTTAACAGAATGTTCTTCCTCAGAGAATTCAGCACCTCACATCTGCCCGCCAGCATGATCTGTCAGTGCTCCTTAGCCATCTATACCAATATTGCATTGCTTCAGATTATGCCTCAATCAGCCCCCCTGTTTACATATGTAGTATTCTCCGGAAGACAGATACTCTTGATTCTTTCATTCATTAAGACCAGTAAAACACTATAAAATCGAATCTTTAGTAGACTGTCTTCAAAAGTGGCTGAAAGTAATATACAATTCTATCTCAGGATACCACTGTCTTCACTCTATTCCCAGTCTGAGAAAGTCTGCCCCAATCCCATATATCTATACCATAAAAGTATTAACGCATAATGGAAATTTTAAGGAAGCTGTACTGAGGAGTTAAAAAAGACAGCATTGTACCCCATAGAGCATTACATAAAACATCCTCCTTTTAATAATTCTTTAATTCTCCCTTTAGTAAAGCTCTCTTAGCCTCTTACCATCTGGTCTCCCACACTCCTCTACAAATTCCCTGTGCCAGTGTTGTGTTATAGTTAGTCACTCCCCCACCCCCGAAAAAGTATAACGGAGTTCAACCCTAAATAACATGAGACGTGATGTGATGAGGCCCACTGGTGGGGCTGAGCTTTGTGAAAGAAGGATGGTTAATTTTAACAAGGGCATTTGTGTGGTTTCATGATATTTAACATATGATATTCTCTTTTAAACACCGCATTGAAAGGGGATATTATTTAAGAGGCATGTCTGAAACCATGAGAGTGATGAGTCATCAGATCAGACACTGGAGTTGGGATTTTCTTTGCAACATGGACATGTTTTTAAATATAACTGCCTCCAAATAAATGATGCATTTTACCACTTGTATGGCAAAGTTGCTTTAGCAATTTTTAAAGTAACTGATAGAAAATAGAACCACACAGTAAAATTACTTCTTTACCCTTTAATTTGGGCCTAATCTCTAAAAATGTATTAGGTAAAAAGCAAAATAGTGGTGAATTTTTCAGTTACTTTAAGTCTTATAAGTGAAGAAAATAGGAAATGTACTCTGGAAACAACGAATGAATATCTGTTGTTGTCACTGTCACTGATTCTCTTCTTTCTCGGGAAGGAAAGAATGTCTCCTCCATACTCAGCTTTGTGGTTTGGATTGAACTGGCCTCACATGCTCAGGGGTGCACGATGATTAGCAGAACATCATCCCTGCATGTACCATCCCTCTTCATGACTGCACAATGACCTAAGCTGGTCCCATCACAGTGACTTAAAACATGTGTCTGACAGTGCTGAGACAGATTCCTGTTTTATGATTGAGGATTCATGGAACTCTCAGAGCTACTGAAATCAATTCAGAGTTGGGGGAGTCCTCCCAAAACGAAGTCAATTTAGTGACACCAAGTGACAAAAATGGAAAGAAAGAAATTAGGTCCTGAGTCGTGTTAAATGAGATTCAGGATCAATCCCACGGTAACATTTATCTCTGGAGTTTTCAATCAGGTAAATAATAAATCCCCTTTATTTTTTTTTAAGCGAGACTCATTTGAATTTTCTATAACTTGCAACTGAAGTCTTCTTGGCTGACATAGAATCTGCAATATGTACTCCTAAGTCTATGTGTTACTTTCTCATTAGCTGTCAATGATGCTAATGAACTTTGTTTCTAAGAAAATTGGTTCTACCTTTGTGAAAAGTAAGCACGCTGGGACCTCTATGTATATTGCAGTCACATGATTTCTTTAAAGTGTTTCCTATTTTTTAAAGTTTTTATCTAAATTCCAATTAGTTTAACATACAGTGTAATATCAGTTCCACGTGTACAATATAGTGATTCAACACTTAACGTGTCACACCCAGTGTTTGTCACAAGTGCACTCCATAATCCCGATCACCTTTTTAACCCATTTCCCCACCCACCTCCCCTCTGGTAACCATCAGTTTGTTCTCTATAGTTAAGAATCTGTTTCTTGGTTTGCCTCTCTCTCTCTCTCTCTTTGCCTTTGCTTGTTTATTTTGTTTCTTAAATTAGACATATCAATGAAATCATATGGTATTTGTCTTTCCCTAAATAACTTATTTTGCTTAGCATAATATTCTCTAGCTCCATCCATGCTGTTTCAAATGGCAACATTTCATTCTTTTTTATGGCTGACTAATATTCCACTGTATATATCTGTATGCCACATCTTTATCCATTCACCAATTGATAGACACTTGGGTTGTTTCCATAATTTGGCTTGGTTATTGTAGATATTGCTGCTATAAACATCAGGGTGCATGTATCCTTTTGAATTAGAGTTTTTGTATTCTCTGGGTAAATACCTGGTAGTGCAATTACTGGATCATAGGGTAGTTCTATTTTTTGAGAAACCTCCATACTATTTTCCAGAATGACTGCACCAGTTTGTATTCCCACCATTTCTTATTTTACACTAAAAATAGTCATTAAATGAGACCGAAATCTCTTCGGAGATCAAAAATCACAAGACTGAATGTTTCATATAAAATTTCATATAATTATGACATTAGACTTGTTCTATTTAAGGCTAGAAAGTGATCAAGTCACACTCAACATGTTTCAAAGCAACAGCAACAAGCTGCTTTTTTTAAGTAATGCACCTTAAACTATCCCCCACTCAATGTCTAAGCTATTTAAGAAATGCACATAAGAGATAGAGCATGAATTATTACCTCTATTACTGGTAAAGCTTAATTTGGAGAACTGGCCTAGATCCATGTAAAAGCAGGTTTCCTATGGGGCACCTGGGCAGCTCAGTCGGTTAAGCGTCTGACTTTGGCTCAGGTCATGATCTCAAGGTCTGTGAGTTCGAGCTCCGCCTAGGGCTCTGTGCTGACAGCTCAGAGCCTGGAGCCTGCCTCAGATTCTGTGTCTCCCTCTCTGCCTCCCCTCACTCACGCTCTCCCTCTGTCTCAAAAATAAATAAACATTAAGAAAAAAGTTTAAGCAGGTTTCCTAATACCAGGCCTCAGAATCATACAAAAACACCTATCCAGGCACAGACAACACTGGTTTATGCTTATCCCTGTAAAAATAAAGGCAGGAACAGAAGAGTATGTTTGCTATCTGTAAGCAGCTTATTTCTGAGAGAAAGAGAAAAAGAAAGCATTACTTAGGCTGACTTCCTTATCCCCAAGGGCAGAGTGGAACAGAGAGCTGAGGGAAGCCAGGAGTATTAATCTAGTGCAGCCCTCCCCACATGGAAGGAAACATAGGACTGAGGAAGCAGGGTATCCTATCTACCACTTGAGTCTACAATCGTGTGAAGTTAAAGCAATTCTACTGAACACAGGACTTCATGATTTAGGGTTCAAAATACACTTTGCTTAAACTGTAGATTGAGAAGATAGCAGGAAGAAATTACACCTTTCTAGAGTTCATAGGGTTGAACCAGGACCAAAGCAAAACAGACCGGTAGACACAGCTGGTTGCTTGCTGAATAGATCTAAATCTCTTTTCTTTCTTACAAAAGATTTATTTGCCAGGCTCTTTTGTGGCTAGGGATGGTCATGTGACATAGTTCAGGTCAACAACATTCAGATAGAAGTTGACTAGGTACAGCTTCTACAAAGCTATTTATTCCAAATGAAAAGAGATAAAGCCAGCTAGCATATACCTTTCATACTTTGTCCTTCCTCCTTTTTGAATGGAATGTGGTCCTATTCCTATAACTCAGCAGATCTCTTTTAACCATGAATTTGAGGGCTACATACTGTGGGTAGCAGGGCAGGAAACAACAACAAAAAGTGTAGGTCTCCTGGAGCTGACTTATCTCCAGACTTGTTTTTATCTACGGAAATCATAAACTCCTTCTTTATTTAAGCATGCAGCTATGAAATTCATGTTACATATAGCTAAACACAATAATAACTGAGGCCAAAGACTTGTCTCTAGTGAGAATTCTAAGACATATCTAGGATCATTAGTAACCTGGCTGCTATTTCAGTAGAAAATAAACAACTGAAAAACGTCTAGGAACAGAAAATACGTACAAATTTACAGATAAATATAAGCCAAAGGGAGAGTGATTTCAAATGAAAGAGGCAAAATGGTATAGTACAAAAATACTTCCCTATCAAGTGGTGCCCTGCCACCTGCCTATTGTAAACCCCTCCTTCCAACTTTGTGTTCAGTGATGTCACATTGGTACCTTAAAATCAGCCATGTTGGGACACAGTCATTTACATCATGAAAATTGGTAAATGCTACAAATCCGGTGGTTCCCCCCCCCCCCCACCTTTGGAGAACTGTTTGTCTAACATTTACCAACACACCACTGCTTATACCCTACAGCTCAACTAATAAGAACGTGGAGGGGCGCCTGGGTGGCTCAGTCGGTTAAGCGTCTGACTTCGGCTCAGGTCATGATCTCGCGGTCCGTGAGTTCGAGCCCCGGCGTCAGGCTCTGTGCTGACAGCTCAGAGCCTGGAGCCTGTTTCAGATTCTGTGTCTCCCTCTCTCTGACCCTCCCCCATTCATGCTCTGTCTCTCTCTGTCTCAAAAATAAATAAACGTTAAAAAAAAAAAATTTAAAAAAAAATAAAAAATAAAATAAAAAGAACCTTGAGAAAAAAGTGCAATGGTTAGCCAATAGCTATCATTATTCATCTGGAAACTTGAGTTCATTAGCGTGAAGAATACCTAAAATAGAGCCTGACATTTAACAGAAGCGCAGTCACTGTTTGAAAAAAGAAGAGATTAAGGGAGAGTAAAAGAATTCTTCCTCAGTTACTGATAACTCTAGAGTTAATTTTACTTTTTAAAAGAATTAAAAATAGGGGGAGGGGGCGGGGCACCTGGGTGGTTCAGTCAGTTGAGCATCTGGCTCTTTGGCTCAGGTCATGATCTCATGGTTGGTGGAATTGAGCCTTGCACAGAGCCTGCATGGAATTCTCCTTCTCTCTCTCTCTCTCTCTCTCTCTCTCTCTCTCTCTCTCTCTCTCTCCTCTCTCTCTCTCTCTCTCTCTCTCTCACTCTGCCCCTCCCCAACCTCTCAAAATAAAGAAATAAATATTTTTTAAAATAAGTATTAAAAATAGGAAAACAAACAAACTCCTCAGGTTTTAATTTAATAATACTTGAAAATCCCTGTAATTCTTTGAATATGGCATTCCACCCCCAATCTTACACTCTTTTGAGTTGCAGGTTATGACATATTTAAGTGCATCTATGAAATCAGAATATGTCAAAGCTTTAAAAAACTCTGGTAAGTATGATTTTCAAAGATCCAATGATCAGTGCAATGACAGTAGGAAGGAAAAGGGGGTGTCAAAGTGCATTTGAAGTTTCCCAGGGGGTTATAGAGAGAAAAACTGAAAGTACTTACCACTAGGTGGCACTAGATTATATAACTGAATCTTGAGATCTCCACAATAAAGAACTACGCTCATTTTTTCATTATTCTAGCTTTTTAAATTATGTAAAATCCCTTTTGCATTATTTCATTTACTGGAATTATTATATCATAATTCTTTGAACAAATAACTTGAAATGGCACAGAAAATAAAATACAGAAAACAGTTCAGTAGAAACAAAATCGGGATCAAACTCAGAAGTGGCAGGGAAGGCCAGAAATCAAACTTGGGTGAAGATTTAAAAGGCTCATGTACCATGCTAAGCATTTTGGGCTTTTGTTATGTAGACGAAGAGAAGGTCATCAGATGTTTTGTGTCAGAGAGTTGACTCATGCAATATTCTGGTTAAAACAGGGGACAGGAACAAGTCTAGTGGTTGGAAGATCAATTGGATCATCCCAGTGATTCTGGTGAGAAATCATGAGCTCCTTGACTAAGGCAGCAGAAAGGAATGAAACAAAATATATTTAGGAGGTTAAATCTGTAAAACTTGGGCAGATTAGATGTAGAAGGGTGAGGAAAAAGGGAAAAAAGCAATTCACTATGAATTTTATTTCTTGAGTGACTAAATGAATAGATTTAGAATAGAAAGGAAAAGGTTTATAGGAAAATATATGTTTTGTTGTCCAATGAATAAATGCATTTCATAAATGACACTGAACAATAATAATCTGTCAGTATTCCTCCATCACTAAACAAAATAGATGTCCTGACTAGATGAGCAGTTTTGTCTACTTCATAGATTGTATTTCTCTACTGGGTATGAGGGCTTGAATACACAAGGCCATAAGTTCATGTGTGTGATGAAGAGTATTATAAATTATTTTAATTATTGTTATTTTGATGGTTTAGCTAAACTGAGCAACGACCTTGTACCAGGTAGTGTTCTGGGCATTTTACATGTATTCACTCATTCATCTTTCAAACTAATCCTATGAAGAAGGTATCATCATCCCCATTTTTATGATGATTGAGCGCAAAGTTATTTATCTTACCTTAAATCATACAGCTGGTAAATGGCAGAGGAGGAATTTGAAACTATTAAGAGAAAAAACTTTCCTTACAGCCATGAGCTTGTAGCTGGCTTCGTTGCTATCAGTTAGGCTCTGGTATGCCCCTGGTAAATGTAAACAGTTCCACAGGATTATCAGACAAGCACTCTCTGCGGCTCGTAGGGAATGAGGCTATACAACACCACTACATCATCATGTCTGAACAGAAGTAAAAGCAAAGACACTGTACAACCAAAAAGACCGGCCATTCCCCTTCTCTACCTGCAAAAGTGACTATTGCTTCTTCCGACGTAACAACCCTAGCACTGCCTGTTCCTTCCACCTCCTCGATAAAAGTTAGGATAGTTGAACTGCCCTACTTTCTAAGAGCACCCAAATTCAACACAGATTCTCACTTCTTTGAATCTTCCCCCAGACTACCTTACACAAGCCCAAATTCTGTAACAAGCTTCCACTAACCCTTTCGAACTAAGATACACTACAATTTCTCAAGGTGTGTGGCCTCCCTTGATGTAGCAAAGAATGAAGCCCAATTTTGACTACAGATATGTTCTTGGTTGTCTTTGACTGGTGGACATCAACACTAGCTCTTCAGGCTCCAAGGCTTATACCTTAAACACTATGCTATATATGAATATGCCTCATACAGTGAAAACTACATGAGATCAGGGAAACTGTCAACATTAAAGCCAACCCAAAAGTAAGAAAATAAAAAAGAAAAACTAAAAAATAATGGATTTCCTTTAAAAAAAATAAGTTCCACTTAAAAAAAATAAGTCCACTTAAAAGCTTCATCTATTGCCTTAAAATCACAGTGCATAGGATGCTATATGTTACATTACTTTTTTTAATAAGTCTTACTCCACAATAGAACTCTACTATATTCATAGCTTCTTAGGGATGAAAATTCAATCATCACTTTAACCAAAAAAATAGGCAAAGTTGGTTTTAAACCTAGCTCTGAGATTAGTTGTGTGACCTCAGTTTCCTGATCTGTTAATGGGAATAAGAAATATAATAAAAGTTAAATGACATAATATACATTCAGTGCTCAACACAATGCCTAGAACACAATAAGTGCTCAATGACGAAAGGCATTATTTTTGGACATTACTGCTTGTTGGGAATGCAGAGGGCACATAGAATAAAAAGCAAATTTTCTTTCCTTTACTTGAATCTAGATGAAATGCTGATTTTAAAAAATTTTGTTGGGGCGCCTGGGTAGCTCAGTCAGTTAAGCATCTGAATTTGGCTCAGGTCATGATCTCGTGGTTCGTGAGTTAGAGCCCCACATCAGGCTCTCCGCTGTCAGCGTGGAGCCTGCTGCAGATCCTCTGTCTCCCTCTCTGTCTGCCCCTCCCCCCATTTACACACACATGCTCTCTCTCTAATAGAAACATGAAAAAATATAAATAATAATGTTTTTAAATGTGTCAAACATATTTTCCAACATCATTTTCTTTATCCCCAGTTTACCTCCTAGTCCACACTCTCCCTAAGTCCCCAAATGCCTAACAACAATGGCCATTAACATTTATTGAATACTTACATTCTGCTAAATACTATGCATGGTGACTTATTATACTATCCCATTTACTTGTAACAACTCTATGAAGAAAGTTCCATTATAATTCTCTCCATACCATACAAATATCGAAAGTGAAACTTAAAGTAAAAAAGTAAATAAATAAAGGGTGTCCTAGCCACAGCAATCAGACAAGAAAAAGAAACAAAAGGCATCCAAATTGGTAAGGAAGAAATCAAACTATCGTGACATGATACTATAAGTAGAAAACCCTAAAAACTCCACAAAAGAAAGTATTAGAAATAAAAAATGAATTCAGGAAAGTTGCTGGATAAAAAATTCACACACAGAAATTTGCTGTGTTTCCAAACACTAATGAAGAAGCAGAAAGAGAAAATAAGAAAACAATTCTGTTTACAATTGTGCCAAAAAGAATAAAATACTCAAGAACATAATTAGAGAGTGACAGAGCCTGAATATGAGTCCAGTTTGTTTTACTCCAGAACCCATCTTCTCGCAACACTCCATTCACTCCTTTATGTGTTCACTTTAGTGAGCTGTCTCAGCTTGCCAAAGGATAAATATGAAAACACTATTTTTCTCTTCTCAGTGCGTTCAACCATGTTCTCTTGAATCCTCCTTCCCAATTTCACAATGACGTCTGGAATAGCTCAACTATAGCCATCTTCAATGAAGTCAATTTACCTATAGGAAATTAGTTGTGATAGATATTACTAGAGGCCTATGATATCAAATTTTCTTCCCCTTCTGGGCACCCAGAAGATTGTACTTCTCATCCCCCTTCCAGATGGAAAAGGCCAAATGATCGATCCCATCCCATGAGCTAGGAGAGAAAGTGTTATCATTTCTGGACCGAGAAGAAACCTAACACACGTATGTTCAATTCTCCAATCTCTCTTCCTCTGCCCACATGTACAAGATAGTGACGCTGCAAGATGATAGAGTTGGTATAAACCACATGGGAGGTGACTACTGTGAAGAGTCACCCTTACTCACCGCACCACACTATGCCACAGTATACCTGAACAAGAGGTCAACTTTTTTTTAATATGAATCACTGGGATTTTAGAATTGCTTGTTACTACTGCACAACCTTGACAATCCTGAATAATACACTTACACATTCCTTTCCACCCCACACATGGAAACACAGGATGTTCTCTGACCACACATCCCCTGTTCCCACTTTCTTTCCAATTATCTTGTCCTCTGTTGAAATAGACACAGGATGGATAGATCAATAATTCTACTACCTAAGAAGTTAGCTAACCAGGGAAAAGAATGCTATCATCCCTTTCCTGTTAAAACCTCTAACCACTTCAAACAATTCAGATTCTCTTCACTTGGTTTTTGGTACAGGGAGATAATATATTCCTTCCCAAAGTGTGGAAAGGGGAAGAGAAGGCCACTGAACTCCACACCAGGCTCCAAATTCATTTTTCAAGTTGTTCTCCTCCCCCTCCTCGCTCCCCAGTCCTCTTTTATATTATGAAAAGATTCTACTGGAGTTGACGGACAAAGGTAGCTACCAGTTAATCTCCTTTTAGAAAACGTTGAGAGAAGTGTTGGGTCTCAGTTATTGGCAGGACTTTCATTTAATGATAGGGTACTTGGGTAATGATAGGGTATGCTTTTTTTTATTTTTTATTTTTTTGTCTACACTGGACCTCAGCCTGTAATTCCAAAGCAACAGGAAAAGACCCACTCCATATCCTATTACAAGTACTTAGTGTCTCAGGTTATCTCAAGCTATCATTTGTAGAACTTACCTAAGTTTATTTAATACTGGGGATTTCTTCAAACCACCATTATCTATTTCAACTGTATATTATAAAGAACCACTCAGGTTGAACCCATTAATACATGTGTATGAATGACAAAAACATCCTTCCACATGGCTTCTATTGTCCCTTCTCTGTAAAATGCATGATTCAAAGTAGATATGAAGATCCCCTCTAGCTCTACCCTACAATAATTCTATAATACTGTATACTATATTGCTATAAATTATGATCCTACAATACTATATATATTGTTGTAGAATTTTTACTACACTACCCAGCTAGGAGAGCGATACCATGATAACCTTAGGCAACCAGGTTCTGAGTTAAGATAAGCCCAGCTATCTCTAAGCTAAGGTTTTCCTTAACTTAATTCTCCTAATTTTATATGATAACCCAATGTTTTTCTGTATACCTACATTAAAGCAAATTGGAAATTTCACTTTTTTACTTTAATATTAAAAACTTAAGGAGCATTTTCTTTTATGATTGAATTAAGGCACAAAGGATCCAATGATCACTACCAAAATCAACTTTAATAAATCTGTAATACAATCTAAGGAAGGTTGGTTGAATAATGTTAACTACTAATTGATACACGTAATAATGTCAGCAGCAAATTTCATTCATTCAAGGGTTTCTGCACTTCCTACTATGAGGTTGAAATTTAGCAATTTTATAAACTAATATTCTCCTGGCTGTGATAAAATAATAGGGTCTTGCATTTCTTGGTCTTCTGGTAGCCAAACGTAATTACACAAATGTGACAAGTTTTTATATTATTTGGGCTTTTCTAAAGTACGTTTTCAGAATTTTAAGTTGTCCATTAATAATACTTTACACAAGAATATACACATAAATAATGTACAAATGTTATTTATTTTCCTAATATAAATCTATACCAAAAGGATTTTAATAGAATTGATGATTGAACAGGATTTACAAGTTTTTGACTCTTCAAAAAAAGATTAAAGTTCTCCTAATAAATCCTTATAGGTTTTCCTTCTTAGTTTTCATGCATTGGCTAGATTTCTTGAAACCTGAATGAAATATTAGAAATTGGTAGATTTTTGTGACAGTAACAGATTCCTTTTTTTTTTTTTTTGTACAGGCTATCAACAACCATAGTAGATCTAGTGTAATGTAGTAATATTTCAGTTAACAAGCCTATAAAGTTACTTTGTTAACATTATTTTTTAATTTTTTTAATGTTTATTTATTATTAAGAGACAGAGAGAGACTGAGCATGAGCATAGGAGCGGCACAGAGAGGGGGAGATACAGAATCTGAAGCATGTTCCAAGCTCTGAGCTGTCAGCATAGAGCCCGACGCAGGGCTCAAACTCAAAGCCCGACGCTTTACTGACTGAGTCACCCAGACGCCACAACACTATTTAAAATTTTTTTTTTCATGTTTATTTATTTTTGAGAGAGAGAGAGCATGAGCACGAGCAGGGGAGGAGCAGAGAGAGAGAGGGAGACACAGAATCCAAAGCAAGCTCTAGGCTCCAAGCTGGCAGCAGAGAGCCCAGCTTGGGGCTTGAACCCACAAAGCACAAGATCATGATCTTGACCTGAGCTGAAGTCGGATGCTTAATTGACTAAGCCACCCAGGTGCCCCAACACTATTTTTTAATGTATAAAATAATTTCACTCAAAAATTTAGTGCAGAGTCTAATCTAAGTAAAAAACCATAAAGGCAAAATAAACTCTTAATACTGAAACTTAATATCTGAGAGTATACATTAAGAAAAGTTATAAGCAGTACCAAATAAACTATATATTGTTTCACTCCATTTTTATTCTTTCATACATATCTTAATATCCTACTGCCACAAAGCACTGTGATAGACATAAGTGGGATTAAAAACATTAATAAAGTAGTATTCACTGTATCTTTTAATGTTTTCTGAGAATATACATAAAACGGTTGCACAAGCTTAGCCAGGACAATGTCTCATGCCTGTTTCAGCCATAATGTACAAATGTTTTTGAAGCTCGTTTCTAAAAGCTAATCTAATAATCAGTTAAGACTGCATTTGGCTGCAAACCCCAGAAAATTCATCAAACAGCATTTTTAACAGGAAAGTATTTATCTGTCTTGCACAACAAGATGTGAGTCCAGGACCAGTACAGCACTAAACGATGCCGACAAGGCATGAGATTTTCTGGAACGTGCTATTCTACAATCCTGGACTTTGGATACTGCAGCTCAGTCATTTCTTGCACGTGCCAAAAAGGAAAAATGGAAAAGCCAGAGAGGCTGCACTAGAAGACCATCTTCTCTTTCTCCAGAACAGTCACAAGACTGTCTGAAGCTACAAAGAACAGGTGAGCTTTTCATTTTGCCCCTTCTGTAGTACAGAAGAACCTATAGTAGAGATCTTCGTGAGATCACAGAGAGTATCCAGACACCTTGTGATCTGTTGATTATTCTGTTTTCCCAGTTAGTGTGATTCTAAATATAGTAAGTTGAATAGATCAACATAATTTTATAGTAAAATTAAAAACAGTACATATTCAGAAATTTATGTGGGAAATTGATGAGCATCAAATACTATGAGATGAAAATAAAAGCCAAAAGTCACAAACTATTATAAACATACATCTTCAAATAAACCTATATATCCCAAAGCAAAACTTAAAGTTCATGACTCAAAAAAAACCTGTAAATGGAGATCTTTAAAATAAGTATTATATTAAATATGGGGTTAAATGCTGAGAAACAATTTATTATAATATATATGAACAAAAAATTGCTGAAGAGTAACAACAAACGGAAAAAGAAGTGGTCATGGCCATACACAATCTATTTAAAGAATATATATATATATTCTTTATATATATATATTATATATATAAAGAATATTATTTATTCTTATTATATAAGAATTATATAATAATTATATATATATAAGAATATATAATAATATATATAATATATATATAATATATAAGAATATATAATATATAATAATTATATATTATATATTCTTATATATTATATATATATTATAAAGAATTATATATATATATATATATATATACATATATATATATATATATATATATATATAACTACTCCTTACCTGATTGCTTACCTATCAACTTTGGTAACAGAATCAATACCCACAAATTCTCCTGAGAAAAATTTTATACTATACAACAGTATAAAGTATGCTATTAGACTATTATCAAATTTCTATGAAGAGAGTCTGCAGATTTGGAGGGGAAAAAGTTCAAAGGTTAATATAATGATACTGATTGTCTCTACCTGCTATATGAATTATCAAAAGCGGGGGAAACCCCAACTTAAACATCTTTGGAAAACTCTTTAAAGAGACCTGACTTAAAGATGAATATCCAAAATATATAAAGAACTTACATAAATCAACACCACAAATACAAACAATCCTATAAAAAATGGGCAGAAGACATGAACAGACATTTTTCCAAAGACGACATACAGATGGTCAACAGAAATATGAAAAGATGCTCAACATCACTAATCATCAAGGAAATGCAAATCAAAAACCACTGCAAGATATCACTTTACACCTGTCAAAACGCCTAAAATTTAAAATAAAACAAGAAAAAAGAAGCGTTGGCAAGGATTTGGAGAAAAGGAACCCTCGTGCACTGTTGGTAGGGATGTAAATTAGTATAGCCGCTATGAAAAACAGAATGGAGGTTCCTCAAAGAATTAAAAACAGAAACACCATACGATTCAATAATTCCACAACTGGTATTTACCCAAAGAAAATGAAAATACTAATTTGAAAAGAATTAGGTTTACGGCAGTATTGTTTACAACAGCCAAGATACGGAAGCAACCTAAGTGACGGTCAGTGGGCGAATGGATAAGGAAGATATGGTATGTTTTGTTTATACAAACAATGGAATATCACACAGTCATAACAAACAACATGGGTGGACCTAGAGGGTATCATGTTAAGCCAAATAAGCCAAACTGAGAAAGACAAATACCATATGATTTCATTCATATATTGAATTAAAACAAACAAAAAGCAAATCAGATCTATCAATACAGAGAATAAACTGATGGTTGCCAGAGGGAAGGGGGATGGAGGGATGGGCAAAATGAGTTAAGAAGAGTGGGAGATACAGGCTTCCAATTATGGAATGAATAAGTCGCAAGAATAAAAGGTAAAGCATAAGGAATATAGTCATGATATTGTAATAGTGTCCTATGGCGACAGATGGTAGCTATTCTTGCGGTTAAGTATAGCATAATACATAAACTTGTGCAATCACTACGTTGTATACCTGAAACTCATGTAACTCTCTGTGTTAACTATAGTCAAATAATTTTTAAGAGAGACCTGATTTATCCATACTATGCCACCAACTTAAAGATGGTAAATCAAACAATAATGGAAATATTTAATTGATGTTTACTGTCGCTACGTTTAGATCTACACTGTATTTGTCATAAGTGGAATCAGTGTTTTGGTTATTTAAAAATGAATGCTTTCAGACATATCCTGATAAGCTGTAAAGGTCTTCAACTTGCTTCTTTTCTTGTGCTCTCTTGTAACCCTTTTAGCCCTTCTTTTCAAATTGCCATGTGAACTTATTCCTAAAAAAATTAATCAGTTACAACTGAAAATTATTGTGAAACAGACGTGACAACTTCTGAATAAAAGAATGTTTGGAATCCCTTCCAATTCAAACAGTCCCATATAAAATACAGTTTTGTATGCATTATATGCCATTTTAGTAAATTAAAACTTGTGTTGAGAACACTCTGTAAACTACAAAATTAAAATGTAATATTACCTATGATCTTTCAAAATTCAAATAAACATTTTTGTGCATATTTCTTTTTTTTCTCTTTTGTGTATCTTTCACCCATTGAGAACCAAAGTGCTAAAATCAGTTCCCAGTTCCCTACGTGAATCCATTGCTATTACTTCCATGCTCTTTTGTTTACCACTTGCTGTGTTTCTCAGTTCTATTAGTGCTGATTCTCTGCATGCAAATCAGCTACTATGCCATAAGGAACAAACAGGATCCGGTGGTGCTGGAAGCTGCAGCCACGGCCCTATTATCAAAGCAACCTCTTCATTCACAAAAATAATGTTTTTTAGGGAAAAAAAAAAGTTATTCGAATCTATCTCACCTTGGAGTAAGGGGGAAGGATACAGAAACCATGGTGAAAGACTGCTCTACATACCCTAACTACCCATCTGCCTGAGTATCACTTGCAGCATCTATGCAGGAGAGATAGGGAGCTACAATCTATATGTCTCTGATGTTTTCTTGGCTCTTTGTGGTGCTGAATCATGAAATAATTAATGGTTTTCCTGACGGTGCAATTACATTTTCATGTTTTATTTGTCCTTACAATACAATCAATAATATATACAGAAAATGAAATGCTATATATGAAGTCCCATTTTGGACATCACTGTAAATAATTTCTTTGGTTTTATCTATTTAGGATCACATATATGTCATCTTTTGAATCTTCAGCTTTTGGGTTGCACGTTTGTATACGTACATATCCATATGCATCGGGTACAGAGAGACATATACAAATATACACACACAATTGGTCTGTGGCTAGCAATTAAAAGAATATGGAAATCAAACTATATGCTGAACACGAAGAAAATATATTCCACTGTTAGTCACATATTTGAAAGTTCATTGTTCTAACTATGTAGAATACAACTTTTTTATTTACATTATTTTTCTTGTTTATCCCACTTTTATTTCAAAGGCTCATTCCCATAATATTATCAGACTTTTTCTTATTTTTGGTCGTTAGAAGTGTTTTTAGATTATCAAAATTATAGGGCAACTTTACAGGTAACTAACAAAACATATAATCACAAAGAGCCTATAATTCTTATTTCAAATATATTACACACGCCAATAGAAAATTCACAGCTATTTTAAGACCAATTTCCCTAGCTCTAAAAAATACCAATGCCTATAACTATTGACTGTGACTATGCACTTTTTATTTCCCTTTTGATCCACCATATTAATTCATAAAGAAGGAAACTCTAAATGAATATTAAGAAGCGTTCTCTAGGCACCTTTCCTTTCATGCCTAAGTGCAAAAATTGGCATGAGGTATGACAGTAATGATTTATAATGTAAAGCTATAAGGTATAATGAGAGTTTAAAACTTGATTTTCCCAAAACTCTGACATAGTGAACAAATAACTAAAATGTTCTTTAACATTTATCTAAAAGTTACCAAAAACTTGCCCCACTCAAAGACATCACAGATTTAACATAGAAAATTATATAATACACTTTATACTCAAGAATTAGCTGCCTTATCCAGCAGTAGATGCTAGATAAGAAAAAGTATAGGATTCTAAATGTACTTTCAGATAAGAAGGTCATGTGCAACAGGGCAGACCCAGTACATTTCAATCATTCACATTAAAAATATATGACTTACCTCCTAAACTCCAAGCCTACTTCCTTAGCTCTGCTCCCTTAGGCTTGTTAGCAGAAAATATAAGTGTAAGGTAAAATGAGAAAATCATAGTCATGCAGAAAGAACAGGTGGTTGTAAAAGATAAAAAGATCAGAATAGGGTTCTTCTGGTTCCTTCACCCTCAACCAAAACCCAGAGCATTTGGTCTTTGGCATTCATTGGAGAACTAAAGAGGCACCAGGGAGCTACGCTGGAAGATGATCCTTCCTCCAAGATAGTGTACTTTGCAGCCACTGTAACAGGACTCCAAATGGCACACGCACCAGAGGAAATCTACTGAGCTGTCAATGACTTAGGGATCCCAAGTGCCATGGACACAGAGAATTTTGTTGGCAATTTATTATCAACACCAAGTACATATTATATTTTAAAGTTATATACCCATTTCGTTAAAATGTTTTCTTAAAATGTGTAAAATTTTACTCTCTTTTTCTACAAATAGAAGTCATGGATGCAAACCTTGGAAATTTTTCTATTTGTGTAGTATGCAGTCATATGCATGTATTGAATAACTATATTTACACAGGGAACACTTTATCAGTAAGGTTATCTTCAAGTATAAAGAAAAATTTCTGGAAAAGTGAATGGAAAGAAAAAAAAATGTTAATTTGGTACTATATAAAATACTGGCAAATTTCCCAAAATTAAACTATTGCTATCTTTGCAGTATGGGACCCATTCAATGCTCGTCTTTTTCTACATTCATCCTCTTCGGCAAAGTTATATGTAAACACGTATATTTAGATCATTTTTCTTCTCGACATTTTTTTTCTCACTAACTACCTTATGGAATATATAGATTCCTCCTTCTCTGGACCGAACAGCGAATTTTTATGACATGGCAAAATAATGAAATCTATAGAGAGTCCCTAAGGCTCTTTATTCCAAGGAGATATACATATGTTTCTCCTTATGGTAGACACTGTTAGGGTGCTCCCCAGATCCCCTTTACCAGGTTGATGAATCCTCCCCTCAGCTGGTACGAGTGCTGGCTGCTATAATGGCATGCACTTCCTCCCTTCAGTGAACTGCCCTCCTCAACCATCAGGAGTCACCTCCACTGGAAAGGAGCATTGCCATTCCCTCCCCAGGTATGGCCCAGAGCCCATGATCTACTGATATGGGGATACCAAAGTCTGCTACTCTTACCTCAAGGGAAAAAACAAAAAACACTACCTTGTGATTTATACTCAAGATCCAAGCCTCCACACACACACTTCCCCATATAAACACACACCCAGGATCAGGCCAGACTTTACCTGAGACCACATCAGGTGGTCTTTCCCCTTCCCTATCCTGCTTCTATCACCCCCTTAAAGGTTTCTTTGAAGAACAGTCCTTCAATAAATCATATACCCAGAAATGCTTGTCTCAGGCTCTGCTTCCAATAAACTTGACCTAACCAATACCAGGAGTGAGCCCAAGAGATAGACTCAAAGAGATCTTGGAGTTAGCTAACTCACTGGCCAACTAGAAAGGAGTAGCTTATTATTGGTATCAGTGGAATACTGATGGTCCCTGGCCTGCAATAGTAATGCAATTGTCAAGATTTCCACCTGTAGTGAAATAGGATGGATTACAAGTAAAAAGGGACACACTGGATCATGCAGTATCTCTGTCATTTGGAAAGTATAAGAAAAACAGTAATTGTAAGGATTGGAATTGGAGGGTTGTTGCTATATGCCAAACTGATGCATTGAAAATTAAAAAATGACAAGCTCATGGTAGTCAGTCATCAATATGAAGCAAAGCGTAAGGGGCGCCTGGGTGGCTCAGTCGGTTAAGTGCCCGACTTCGGGTCAGGTCATAATCTCCCAGTTCACGAGTTTGAGCCCTGCATCGG
Source organism: Panthera leo (assembly GCF_018350215.1). NCBI lineage: Eukaryota > Metazoa > Chordata > Mammalia > Carnivora > Felidae > Panthera > Panthera leo. The sequence goes on along the minus strand of NC_056695.1, from coordinate 49,328,546 downwards.
GGATCTGTGCTGACAGCTCAGAGCCTGGAGCCTGTTTCAGATTCTGTCTCCCTCTCTTGCTGCTCCTCCCCCACTTGTATTCATTCTCTCTCTCTCTCTCTCTCTCTCTCTTGCTCTCTCGCTCTCACTCTCAATAATAAAACATCAAAAAAAATTTTTTTTTAAAGTAAAGTGTAAGAGTCAAAGACCCTCCCTGTTCTCATTTAAAGGACCTCTTCTCTTGGGGCGCCTGGGTGGCTCAGTCGGTTAAGCGGCCGACTTCAGCTCAGGTCACGATCTCGCGGTCCGTGAGTTCGAGCCCCGCGTCAGGCTCTGGGCTGATGGCTCAGAGCCTGGAGCCTGCTTCCGATTCTGTGTCTCCCTCTCTCTCTGCCCCTCCCCCGTTCATGCTCTGTCTCTCTCTGTCTCAAAAATAAATAAAGCGTTAAAAAAAAAATTAAAAAAAAAATAAAGGACCTCTTCTCTTAAAACCAGAAGGAAGATAGAGCTGACGACTAATAAATAATATTAAGTTACAGGACTTAATTCTAAAAGTAAAAGAAATTGAGACAAGGCTAAATTCTCAGCCTTGGCAAATCTACGTCAAAGTGAGGGTCATGACAGAGCAGCAATGGGAACAGGAGACGAGACTCCCTGGTGGATACACAAGCGGTCCTTGAGACTCAAATTGCCCTGAATCTTCTAGGCCTATGGAAGTAAACTACCTCCACCTTCACTTAGAAGACGGAGGACCCCCTTGATTGAAGATTATGCTGAAGGCTCAAATGTGGTAGGTGCCTTAGAAGAGTCTACTGGCCTCCCTAGGGATCTGCCTCCACCTCTCCTCTTGGCAAACTGATCTAAAAGGTCAAATCTTAACATAACTCAACTGAGAACGTGCTGGGCTTGGTAAGGATGAAAACAGATTATACACCAAAACAGAACCTGGCTAACACATACCAGTAGGAACTGGGAGAGTATGACCGGCAGTAAATCCTAAAAGTGCTGGGTCAAAGAGGACAAAATATAAGCTGGATAAGAGATTTGGATAAGACAGGATTTTAACACTCCGACAAGGTCCATAGCAGATGGTATTAATATGCAATCAGATAGCTCCCTAAAGCTTAAAAAGTGATGGTTTCCATTAAATGGTGTAGAAACACCAGTACTGTCCTGGAATATTGCCAAGGGAGGAATCCAAAGATTTAGTGAAGTCTATATGCTAGAACAGTTCTGCTATATAAGACTGGAAAACACATTGGCGGAGTATGTCCCTCAGGAGAACTCAGGGGACATTTCATTTACCAAGTTGGTACAAATACGCTGGTAAGAGGAAAATGAGCATAGCTGAGAAGCTACTGGCAATTGTCCTCTGCAGGCCCAGGCTAAGGGTAGAAGATACTATTAGAAAACTGGGCTCTCTGGTGTCAATGGGGATGGGAGGAAAGGGAAACATCCAGACTTCTTGAGGGTTGGATACAGTATCCAAATGGACACTAACATCCAGGAAACTAAAACACCAACATCAGCTTCATACACACTCCCAATCAGAGGAGGAGCATGTAATGTCACATAATAAATGGGAGTCCCAGCCTATGTCTATCTCACAGTGTACCCACCCAGCTCCACTGATTCCAATTATTTCCCTGACTTTCAAATGTGTGATCAGAATGAACATACTTAGCAATTGGCTGAACCGTAACATTTTTTTAACTTGGAGAGTACCTGTCACCCCACCACCCAGATAGTAAATTGAAAACAACTGGCATTCTGAGGGACATGATTAGTGCCACCCTCAGAGATGTAAGTGATCCCTATAAAATCCCCACTTAATTTACTAGTCTGGTCTTCTCAAACCCAAATGGACCACGGATGATGACGACACACTCCTGTAAGTCTAACCAAGTAGCAGCCGCAGCTGTGACTACTGAACCAAAAACAGTATCTTTGCCAGAATTGATAAACACACTCTTGAATATGCGATGTGTTGTTATTCATTTAATGAAAAGTATTCTTTCACCATCAGAAAGGAGCATTAGCAGCAATTCACATTCACATGGGCCAAACAGCTGTATATATTCACAGACTTGCCCCAAGGATATGTTAATTCGCCTCCTCTCTTGACATAATACAGTCAGAAGGAACCCTGCTATCTAAATGTTCCAAAGAATATCACTTTGGTCCACTATTTGATAATAGCATGTTAACAGGACCAGAAGCGCCACCTGAAAGTAAGGCACTCTAGAAGGTGAAGTGAGAAATAAATCTCAAAAAGCTTACATTTTTAGAATTTCAGCAGTATAGAACATGCCAGAACATCTGCAACCTAAAGAATGTTGCTTGTATCTTGTACCTCCAAACACTAAGAAAAAAGTCTGAAATTTGTTAGGATCCTTTGGATTTTGAAGGTAATATATTCTGTACTTGAAAATACTTCTCTGATCCACTTTAGTGGAGAAGAAAAAGGCCACACTTATTTTGAGTAGGGCCTAGAACAAAACAAAACAAAACAAAAAAAAAAGAAGAGAAATCTGCAATGGATCCTGGCTGCTTTACAGCACCACATAACCCATGGTACCAGAGATAACTGCGGTAGACAAAGAAGCCATGTGGAGTCTCTGGAAAGCTCCAACAGGAGAAATGCAAGACAAACCCATAGGATTCTGAAACAAGCCCAAGCCAACACAGCAGAGAACCATTTAAAAAATCTGCTTCTGTCATGGTTGAGATGGAGCATCTGACCTTGGGACATCATGTAACCATGCATCCAGAAGAGCCCATCATGAGACCACTAAATCATCAGGTCAGATACATTCAGCAGCATTCCATAATAAAATAAAAGCAGTTCATCTGGGATTCGGTTGAGCAGAAACAAGAAACAAGTAAACTGTCCAAACAGATGCCCCAGGCTATCAAGTCACTTAACACTATTGTGTCAATGCTTCCTCTAAAGTTCATATCCAAGAAAGAAAACGGTTGAGCTTAGATCATGAATGGGCCAGCTCAGTATGTTCGTATAAGCTAAAAATGGAGTGCTGCTAGACCTCAGCCCTATGCAAGGTTAGCCCTGAAAAGCAGTGATGAGGAGAAATCCTCTCAATAGGAAGAGTTTCAGAGGTTCAGGGAGTACACCTGGTTATCCATTTTGTGTGCAGAGAAAAAAAAAAAAACTATCTATGGGTTCATGGATAATGATGAAAAGCTTAGATGACTAATCAGGGGCTAGGGAAAAAAAAGCAAGACTGGAAGATCTGGGACAAGGAGTTCCAATAAAGACACAAGTGGGTGTACCTATAGGAGTGGGCTGAAGGTGTGTAGACCTTAGTATTGCACATTATGTGTGCCAGAGAACATCTGCTGCAAAAGAGGTGTTAAATAACCAAGTGGACCAATGAATTGGTCATGAGATGTCAGCTGGTCTCTGTCCTCACCAACCCCACCCCACCGCATAAGTGTAATATAAAGCCATGGTGGCAGAAACAGAAGCTATTCATGTGTCCAACTCTCACCATGGTTAATAAAGCTACTGCTCCTGCTGAGTGTCTGACCTGTCAACCCAATATAATTCCATCTTTCAAAGAGACCACTAAACATTTAGTAATAAGATGGTTACCCTGGCTACCTTCTACCCTGCAAGGGTCAGTAATTCATTCAAAAGGCATAGATCCATGTTCAGGTATGGGTTTGCCTTTCCTGTCCAAAGTGCCTCAGCCAAGTATCGCTATACAGGCACTCAGAGTGACTACTTTACCTACATGGGATACCACATAACATGCTTCTGACCAAAGGAAGTATGTCTCCTTTGTAGTGGTAATGCAGTGAGAATGCCAATCAATCATGGGATTCACTGATCCTAGCACATATTGTGGCATCCAGAATCTTTTAACCTGATGGCGCAGTAGCAAATTCTGTTAAACATGCACCTGAGACTCCAGCTTAGGTGGACATTCTGCAAGGAAAGGCCACCACCTTTTAGGATATGGTATACTCCTTAAGTCACCTGGCTATCATATGTTGCTGTGCCCCCGACAGGTAGAATACACAGACCAGGAACCAAGGGGTGAAATAAGAGTGGCCCACTAACCATTATTAGCAGCTACCAACGTGGGAAATTTGCACCATACTCCTGCTTCAGGCTCTATGGTCTAGAGTTCCTGATTCCCAAAGCAAGGAATGCTTCATCAGGAACATATAACTAAAGCTATGGCTACTGCCTGGTCACATTGTGTTCCTTGTGCCAGAAAAGGATAATCGTATCAGCAGAAGTAGTTTCCCCTGCTCACTGCGAGGAGGTAAGATGGCTGCTACGTATGTTTGACATTCAGGTTATCCACCGGAGTGTCTCTTGTTATTTGGAAGTCATGTCACCACTATCAAGGGGAAACCATCATAAGGACATGCTAAGGTCCTTAGACTCTGCAGTGCTGAGGTCAGGGTCTAGCCACCAGATAAGTCACTTAGACCAATAAAAGAGTGGTGGGAGGTGGGAGAAAAGGAGTTGACAAGTATCAATTATGGCCACAGGGTTGACCGCAGTAATAGTGGAGCTAGCAAGCCTCATGTAAGTTTTATAGAAATTGTGAACACAGAATTCCAAAGGACCTTTGCCTGAATGGAGGATGCTTAACTGTCAGAGGCAACTAGCTCCAAATGATGCAAGGAACAGACTAAAGGGCACACTAATGGGGCACCTGGGAGGCTCAGTCAGTTCAGCATCTGACTCTTGATTTCAGCTCAGGTCATGATCCCAGAGTCGTGGGATCGTGAGCCTGGTGTCAGGCTCCGCCCTGAGAGTGGAACTTGCTTAAGATTCTCTCTCTCTCTCTCTCTCTCTCTCTCTCTCTCTCTCTCTACCTATCCCCAGCTCGTGCTCTATAAGTAAGAAAATAAATAAATAAACAAACAAATAAATAAAGTACACATTATTGGTTACCTCCCACATCCCCTTTCTCAGGCCAGTACACCCACCTTCCAGCTGCTGTAAGTGTGGGCTGCTAGCTGCTCATAGGTACCCCAATCACCAAAGAAATGCTCTCAAATGATGATACCCATCTCACCCTGGAGGTTACCCCCATCCCAGGGGTAGCTTTTAACAAATGAGTGACTGAGATAGAGGTGTACACATAGAAGAAACAACTCTGAGGAATGATTCACGCTCAAGAGTTGCCACCCCTGTGGCTAGACGTCACCTGAGACCACATCCTTGACAAGCTCTTCCATATCCTGCTTCACTCATTCCCTGATTCCCAAACCCCCCCACACACACCCTCGAAGAGCACTGATTCAACAAAGCATACACACCTGAATTCTTGTCAGGTTCTCTTTCCAGGCAACTTGCGCTAAGATATTCCCCTTTTTCTAACTCTTATCATAAATTCTAATGAACTGGACTTTTCAAGTGCAAGGCAGAAAGAAGAAAGTAGACTTCAAGATGAATTTTAATTAAATGTCAAGATTCTGACTTCTAGTCCTCAGGCCTGAGGTTCCACATAGACTTAAAAAGGAGGGGCGCCTGGGTGGCTCAGTTGGTTAAGTGCCCAACTCTTTTCGATTCCAGCTCAGGTCATGATCTCACAGTTCATGGGATGGAGCCCCATGTCAGGCTCTGTGCTGTAAGCATTGGGATTCTCTCTGTCTCTCTCTCTGTGTCCCTACCCATCTCACATGCATGTGCACTCTCTCTCTCTCTCTCAAAATAAATAAATAAACTTAAAAAAATTAAAAAGGAAATGAGAGTCAGTCATCTGCAAGTGACTTTTCAATTAGGGCAGAATCAAGGTGAGACCAAAGTTCTACTTTAAGAATGGTTCTTTTGAACACACGTTTTCCTATGGCGAGCTGACACATCACAGTGTAAGTTCTCCAAGGATAGAGACCTTGAAGACTGACTGTCTTTTTCACCACCTTCCCCTCTAGTGTCTACAAAGCACTTGGCAAATTGTACACACTTAACAACTATTAGTTGACCAAATAGATAAAAATTACTTGATAGCTGCCTTTGTTTAAAATAGATGCTTTTTAACTTGTCACGGGAAGAAAATTATGTATACTCAGTGTCCTAGAAAAGGACTCAGCAAAATTTAATACATACACTAAAGTTCCAGATTTAAATTAGTTCCAGATTAAAATCAGAGGATATAGCTGGGTTTTGTCTGAGGCTGTACAATTCTCAATGAAGATGGGGGGGTAAAAAACAGAGAAAAAGAATCTGCACAAAAGAGATTGTGGAAGAAAACGCCAGTAACATTTCAAACCGTGTATGTGACAACAAATTAGGAAAAAAGAGGAAGGGGAGCAAAGCAGTAAATGATAAATTGAGAAAAGCATCAAAAACACACAAGCTCTGAAGTGAAGTAACATTTGTGCCACTTGATCAAATCCCTCTCTGTTACTCCTGCTCTAATGGAACCATATCTGGGACCCACGGTGGTCTCACACCAGTTAAAGGCAGGAAAACAATTATCAAACGTCCTTGCAAAGGCTCTGAATTTCTTTCTATGACTCTGCTTGTTCTTTTCTGCATTTTTGTTTTATTCTGTAGTCTCCATATTCGGATCCACATACTTACTCCTCTTTCACTTAATTAACCATCATGTTTCCTTCTGACCAGCCTTGTGCCTCTAATAGCGACATGCTGGCCTAAAAGTGCCAGAGTGGAAATGTCTGAAATTAGGAAGAGAGCCCTAATCCAATCAGACTGCTGTCCTTACAAAAGGAAACCTGGACACACGGATACCAGGGATGCACACGTTCACAAGAAAGACCATCAGCTTACGCCAAGAAAGCAGTCAACCTACAACCCAAGGAAAGAGGCTTCAGAAGAAACCAAACCGGCAGAGACCTTGATTTTGAACATCTAGTCTCCAGCAGTGTGAGAGAAAAATGGCCGCTCTTTAAGCCAGTCTGTGGTACTTGGTTATGGCAGCCCTAGCAGATTAATACAGAGGAGTAAATGTCCTCATACATATTTTTAAAACTTATACAACCACCAATGAAATTAAAAATAGGACAATATGAAAGCAACCAATGCCATCTATGAAGAGCAATTCCATATGTTCATTGTGAAAATGTAACTAGTTAACCTTTTAGGAAAGCAATTTGGGTAATGATGGAGTCTTAGAGAAGCTGATAACTTGTGACCTGGTAATTGGACTTCAAAGAATCTTTCAGAGTGAAATCCTGAACAGAAGAAAAGATCTAATTAATAAAAATAATTCTTATCATTTACTTAGTGTGCCTTATTTGTCAGGCCGTGTTCTAAATGCTTTATATATTTTAGCTCATTTGATTTACATAAAATTCATTGTCACAGGGTTATTTAGTTATATTTAACTATAAAACCCAAACCATTAACTGTTAATATTTTGGTATATTTTCAGGGTGCCTGAGTGGCTCAGTCAGTTGAGCATCCGACTTTGGCTCAGGTCATGATCTCGTTCATGGGTTCGAGCCCCATATCAGGCTCTGTGCTGACAGCTCAGAGCCTGGAGCCTGCTTCGGATTCTGGGTCTCCCTCTCTCTCTGCCCCTCCCCTGCACTCTCTCTCTGTCTCTCTCAAAAACAAATAAAAACAAAAAAAATTTTAATATTTTGGTATATTTTCTTCAATTCTTTTTTCTTTGCGTGGTGTTTTTTTGTCATTAGTTGTAAAATAAAACAAAAACAACATCTATGTTCTCTTTTCACTTGACATGGGTGAAGGAAGTCAAAAGGCATTAGTCTACTATCAAATCACTGTAAACACAATGGAAGTCAACAGAAAACTAGGATCTTGCTTTGTGTACAAGATTTTATGAGCCCAAATAAAATGAGATCAATCTCTATTTCTTCGAATACACTAATCTCATACATTTTTTGGCTTTGTTTTTGTTTATTTTTCACTTCATTTATAGCTACACTAGAAGTGATGTTAGTATAAGACTTAACGTCGTTTCTTAATGCCAATCCTCAAATGTCTACAGATGTATAATCAAATGTAACCACAAATAGGATTTAAACAAATTTGGTAAAAAGCAGTTTGAAGATTTTAAACAGATGCTAAGAGACTTCTGAAACATCCAAACCATCTGTAAGATGTGATGGAGGAAGATGTCTAGCTGATTGGGTTAACAAGGCTCACCTGCATTTCTGCAGCTAGCGGCAATGAGACAGAGAGGCTAATTAAAAAAGAAGGCGACAACTTCAGATGTGGAAACAAATTTTAGAGACTATGCATTTATTGTTTCTGGAGATAAAAATCAAAAAGAAATTCTTTCCTGATGGAGTTGTCTGTAGATAAGGGGAAAATGTGGTAGCTAATTAATTGAGAATAAATAAATAATTCTCAAGCAACAGCATGAAGGACCTAACTGAACCCAAATAACCTAATTTAGTACCACTACAGACAATGCAATTTTTCTTAGCAATCTGGAGACCTTTTCCATGAAAATCCCAGACCCTGTGTTCTCTGAGGCCTGCTAAACACCTGCTACTCCTGCCTATTTCAAAAAGCTTCCTTTACTGATGTAGAGGTTTTATACCTTGCTTTGGTAGCGAGAGAGAGAGAGAGAGAGAGAGAGAGAGAGAGAAGGAGGGAGGGAGAAAGGTAGAGAAGGAAAAAAGAGAGGGAAGGAGGAAGGAAGGAAAGAGGAAGGTAGGAAGACAGGGATGGAAGGAGAGTGGGAGGGAAAGACGGAAGGAAGAAAACAAACTTCTGGTATGGGCAGACTCATTTCAAATACATTTATTCTATGATTATTTTTGTGAAATTAACAAGTGTACCTTCCAGTGACAACTCTGGTGAAAATTGTCCAACTTTTTTTTTAAGGTTTGCTCTTGAGTCATTTCATTCCCACTCATGAATGCATTGAACTGTCACTGCCTAAAAAACTAGCTGGAAAACATTTTGGCATTATCTTTTAAAGTTGAACATATGAATGAAATATATCCAAGAGAAACTCCTACATATGTACAACAAGAGATATATCTGAGAATGTTCACAGAAGCAGTTTCACAATAGAGAAAATTTAGAAACAGTCCAAATGCCCATCAGTGGGAGAGTGTATTAAAAGCTGTGATATCGTCACACTACTGATTATCATATGGCCACCAAAATAAATGAACTACCACAACCCATAACAATATGATGCAATGTAGAATTAAGTGTAAAAAACAACACCTTTTGAAAAAGGTAAAACAACTAATACTTGTTGAGAATACATACATATTAAGAAACCCATGTAAAAAAGGAAAGCAAAGGAATGATGAACCAGGGGTTCAATATAATAATTGCCACAAACTAGAGGAGTCAATGAATGAGATGAGGTTAAAAAAATGGTGAGGTATAAATTATTGTCACAGTACCAGCTCCATTTTGGGATGGTGGGTTCATGAGTGCTTATTAAATTATTATAAAATAATTAAGAGGCTCCTGAGTATATGGGGTTAGTATATGGTTTTCCTTCTTCCCATTAAAAACTATACAACTGGGAAGAATGGATGAAACAATCACTTTAAGGCATTGGATAGGACAAGGTTGAAATTCTTAAGAAAGGAAAAGCACATAAGATACACTCCATACTAGCTTTCTGCCTGGAAACAATTTCACTTCAATTTCGCAATGAGGAATTGGAGCCCAGGCAGAGAGCATAGGGCTTACTGAGCATAAGAAACAGGTGGGTGTTAAAAACAGAGATTAGAATCAAGCTTGCTAATGCAGTGGGAATTTGTGATGCATATTACAAGAGAGAAGGGAGCTAAGTAATAATCTCAGAAATAGGCATAGAGTTTTTACTCAGGTTTCTGCCTAAATCCTCAGCTGTACATATGCGGGCTTTCTGGAACCTGGTAGACTGCGCTGACTGACGGCTGAGGGCTGAGAGATGAAGAGAAATTTCAGAAGTCACACAATAGGATGGAACTCTCTGATAAAACAGGCTTGGAAAGATATTTGTGAAAATCTCAAGGCATTCAGTTGAGACCTTAGAAAGGTGATGCATTAAGAGTAAGAAACCACATCCTAGGAATAAAGGCTATGCTCTATGACAAAGGAAAAGACTAGAATACTATCCAAAGAAAGCCTAAAGGCAGCTTTGATAAAATCAAGGTAATCCTCCTTAATTTAACTGCCTGTTATTGTTTTGTTTTTTTTTAAGCATTCAAAAGCATTATTTATTGGGCACCTGAGTCAAGCCCCACATCAGGCCTGACGCTGAGCGTGGGGCCTACTTGAGATTCTTTCTCTCTTTCCCTTTGTCCCTTTCCCCACTGCCCCCCCATTAAAAAAAAAAAAACAGAACTCTTTCAGTAAAAACATAAAGAAATATATATGTAATTAGAGTTATAGAGGGAAAAGGGAAACCAATAGGACAGAGAAAAAGATTTAAAGAAGTAATAACCAACATATTTTAAAATTGATGAATGATATCAACCCATATATCCAAGCAGCCTCAGTGACCCACAATGAGAATAAATATAAAGAAAAATACTTCAAACTGCTGAAAACAAAAGACAAAGAGATATATTAAAAGCAGCCATAGAAAAAAGACACTACCTAGAGGATAAAAACAAAAATTAGATCTGACTTCTCTCCATAAACAATGGAGGCCAAATGATAACCGAATGATTTAAGTGCTAGAGAAAACAAAAGGTTCACCTAAATCTATATCTAATCTGTAATTAAGTACGCTTCCAAAAATGAAGGAAAAATACAGATTTTTTTTAACCTACAAAGGCTGAAAGAATTCATCACCAGTAGATGAAATACTAATAGAATTTCTTCAGATACAAGAGATATGATGCCAAGAAGAGGTCTATATCTGGAGAGAGGAATGGAGATCATCAAAAACAGTAAATGTGTACGTAATCGTGAAAGGCTTTTCTTAAAAATAAAAAAAGTCAATTAATTTAATGCAAAATAATAATGCATGGTTAAGTTTATAATGTTTGCATACAATAACATATACAGCAATAGCACAAAGGGCAACTGAGGTAAAAAATTAAATTATACTGGCTAGAGTGGTAACACCAAGATGGCGACACCAGTTGTTCCCTGCTTCACTCCCTCTCACCGTAAGAACAACTAGAACTATTCAAGAATAAGACACCGTCAAGAGAATCCCAGAACACAGGGCTGAGGCTGAAGCACCCCCTGCACCGAAGAGACCAAGACAGACTGCATTACAAGAGGAAGAGAGGTGGCTAAAGTTGACTGCATTGCCCCTCCTCCAGCCCAGTGCAGCATCATGCAGAGAGGTCTCCCCTGGACCGCCGGTTTCTCCAGTGGGAAAAGAGGGCCCATGGGGTACAACCAGCACCCCCAGCATTGTGGGTCACTTTCCAAAAGCCCCTGCTCTGATCGCCAAGAGGGTTACTGGGGAATCTCAAGGTGCAACCACGGAACCAGACTGTGGCTGCTTCCCTCCCCTGCAGGGAGGGTCTTGAAACAATCAGCACACAGATCTCGGCTGAGACATCATACCTGCGGTGCCCAAGTAGTAATCCCAACCAGCGGCTTTGCTCATCTGCAGAACCAAGTCAGGGGGCCACTCTGCCCGGGGAACTTGCTGGGGTGCAAATCTGCCTGATTCAGATGTTCGGATGAAGAGTTTTGCAGCCCTAGAGCCTGGTTGCCCATGCCCAGGCAAGGAGCTGAATCACAGCCCCACCCACTGTGGAGTGTCTTCTGGCCCCATCTGACCAGAAGGGCTGGCGACAACTCCTGGAAGCTTGTGCAGCCCAGCTGCACTTGAGCCAAGAGGCAGGCAGAAGAGCTGATCACCCTCAGAGCAAAGCCAGTACCAGGTGTGTAGTGTTTCCATCCTATGCAGAGGCAGGGCGATTAATTCACAGCCACAGCTGATGGTAGCTCCTGGCACCTCCCAACTGAGAGCCTATTTGGGAAACGGAGAGTGGCCCGGAGCAGCCCCACCCCCACACACAGGCAAGGGAGCTGCAACATAACCCCACCTGCTATAGTAAGTATTTTTCAGCCCCATCTGACCAGAAGGGCTGATGAGGCATCCGGCAGCACTCAGGCCAAGAGGCCGGCAGGCAGAGCCAATAGTTTGCAGAGCAAAGCCAGTAGCCCTATTTGGTCAGGGAAGGAGGGGTGCAGGTCGGCTTGAGTTAAGACAATGAACTAAGAGCTTTGCCTACTAAGAGCTTTACCGAGCGGCTTTACAGCTGCTTCTCCCACGGTGCCCAGGCAGGGCCTCTCATTTGTAGTCCCGCTCATCACTGAGTACAGCTTTCAGCCTACCCAAACAGGAAACCTAAGCAGAGCACACGGGAAGCTACGTAGCTCATTCAACAGCCCTATCTAGAGTGGCACTAGAAAAGACGGCAGAGCCTGGGGCTTCCCCTATCTGCAGAGCAAAACCAGTGGCCTCACCTGACCACGGAATTCAGTGCGCAGTCTGGGCTGATTCGGGTCCCAAACAACAAGCTGTATAAGTCCTGGGTCCTGTCCTGCTGCCCTGCCAGAGCAAGGAAGCTAATTAATAGCCCCATCTTGGGGTGCCTGGCTGGCTCGGTTAGTAGAGCATGGGACTCTCGATCTTGGGGTCATGAGTTCAAGCTCCATATTGGGTGCAGATATTATTTTGTTTTTAAATGTCAATTACCTCCATCCAGTACTGAATAAGACACCCACTCCTAAACATCTAGTAAACCTGACCAGAGAACTCAGGCAATCATGGAGCCTGTCCTACAGTCTCACTTTGGTGGGGAACAAAGCCCGCAGTCCTATTCAATTGTTCTTAGCCAGTAGCACACATGCCCCATCCCAGGCCTCAGAATTCAAACAGCTGCCTCCACCTGCACCTCAAGCTGCACCACCTGCCCAAGGACCATACCTGCAGACAGACCCAGAAACCCAAACTCCGTTGACTGGTGAAGATCTGTCTCTGCCAAAGCAACCCTGTAAACTTTAAAAAAAGGAGCCCGACTACTCAAATGTGCAGACACCAACATAAGGAATCAAGGATCACAAAAAAAAAAAAAAAAGGTCAATATGACAGCACTAAAAGGAAAGTAACAAGTTCCAGTAACAAACCCTAAAAGAATAAAATTCTATAAACTATCAAAGAATTCTGAAAAATCCTCTTAAAGAACATAAATGAACTACAAGAAAACAGACTACTAAACAAAATTAGGAAAACAATGCATGAACAAAAAGAGAAGTTTAAATAGCAACCATAAAAAAAAAAAAGGAAAACCAAAGAGAAATACCAGAGTTGAAAAAGTCAATAACTGAACTGAAGAATTCAATAGAGAGTTTAAAAAGTATACTCAATCATCAAAAGAATCAGTGACCAAGAGGATAGGACATTGGCAATTGCCCAGTCAGAGGCACAAAAGGAAAAAAAGAATGAAAAAGAGTGAAGAAAACCTACATGAATCTTAAGACACAATGAAGAGAAACAATATTGCATGATGGGAATTCTACAAGGAGAATAGAAATGGAAAGGGACAGAAAATGTATTTACAGCAATGAAGCCAAAAGACACCAAATAAGTTTAACCTGAATAGGACAACACCAAGACACATTATAATTAGATTGTCAAAACTCAAAGACAAAAAACTTTAAGAGCAGCAAGAAAAAAAAGAGAGAAGATACACGTAAGGGAACTCCCGTAAGACTATCAATGGGTTTCTCAACAGAAACTTTTCAGGTCCGAAAAGAATGGGATGATATATTCAAAATATTAAAAGAAAATAATTGTCAACCAAGAATTCTTTACTCAGGGAAACTGTCCTTCAAAAATGAGAGGACAAAAACTTTCCTAAACAAATAACAGTTGGGAGAGTTCATTACCACCAGACCTGCCATACAAGAAATGTTAACCATATATCTGATAAAACGTTAACATTCAAAATAATAAGAACATGGGGCACCTTGGTGGCTCAGTCAGTTGAGTGTCCAACTTCATGTCACGACCTCACGGTTTGTGAATTTGAGCCCCACATCAGGCTCTCTGCTGTCAGTGCAGAGCCTGCTTTGGGTCCTCTGTCCCCATCTCTTTCTGCACCTCCCCTCATGCTCTCTCTCTCAAAATTAAACATTAAAATTAAAATTAAATATTAACAATTGCATATAAATATAAATTATATATGGAAGTCACAACTCAATGTCCAAAAAAAGAAAAGCAAATAACCAGTTAAAAGAAATGGGCAAAGGTTCTAAATGGACCTTTTTCCCAAGAAGATACATGAAAGGCCAACAAGTATATGAAAGTTGCTCAATATCATTGGTCATTAGGGAAATGCAAATTAAAACCACAATAAGGGGCGCCTGGGTAGCTCAGTCGGTTAAGCGTCCAACTTCGGCTCAGGTCATGATCTCACGGTCTGTGAGTTCGAGCCCCGCGTCGGGCTCTGTGCTGACAGCTCAGAGCCTGGAGCCTGCTTCTGATTCTGTGTCTCCCTCTCTCTCTGACCCTCCCCCGTTCATGCTCTGTCTCAAAAATAAATCAACATTAAAAAAAATTTTTTTTAAACCACAAGAAAATATCTGCCTGTTACAATGACTATCATCAAAAAGACAAGCAGTAACAAATGCTGGCAAAGACGTGGAGAAAAGGGATCTGTGCACTGTCGGTGGGATTGTAAATTGGTGCAGCCACTATGGAAAACAGTATACAGGATCCTCAAAACATTAAAAATAAAACTGGTACATGATCCAGCAACTCTGTATCTGGAGATATATCCAAAGGAAGTCAAAGAACCAACTCAAAAAGACTTCTGTGTCCCATGTTCATATAGCAGCATTATTTACAATAGCCAAGACATTGAAACAACCTAAGTGTAACGCATGGCATGGTGACTATAGTTAACAATACTGTATTATATATTTCAAAGTCACTAAGAGAGTAGTTCTCACCACAAGATAAAAAATAAGCATAGATCTATGTGTTGATGGATATTAACTACACTCATTTTAGCAATCATTTTGCAATATATACATGTATCAAACCATTATGTTGTATATCTACAACTAATACAATGTCATATGTCAATTATATATCAATTACAAAGTTAATTACTTTAAAAATTAAAAAATGAAAATGGACAGAACCATGAGCCAAGGAATATAAGAGGCCTATCAAAGCTGACAGCAGCTCCCAGCTGACAGCCGCCAAGAAAACAGGGACCTCAGTCCACAACTACAAAGAATTGGGTTCTTCCAACAATCTTAATAAACTTGGACACGGATTCTTCTCATGATCTTCCAGATAAGAGCCCAGCTAGCTGACACCTTGATCCAGCTTTGTGAAACCGTCAGCAGAGAACTCAGATGACTCTGCCTAGAATTCTGACCAATAGAACTGCAAGGTAACAACTGGGTATTTTCTATACCCATGAAGCTTGTGGTGATGGAAAACTAATACGTGATGCACTCACATGAAGTGTTTTATAAAGTAATAAATCTTTTTTTTCTAAATTTTTTAACGTGTATTCATTTTTGAGAGACAGAGACAGAGTGCAAGTGGGGGAGGGGCAGAGAGAGAGGGAGACACAGAATCCGAAGCAGGCTCCAGGCTCTGAGCTGTCCGCACAGAGCCCGATGCGGGGCTCGAACTCACGGACCGGGAGATCATGACCTGAGCTGAAGTCGGACGCTTACCGACTAAGCCACCAGGCGCCCCGTAATAAATCTTTTTTACATAAGTCAAAATAAACAAAAGTAACTTTAAAAGACAATTCAAAGATTAGTCCTCATGCATGGGGCACCTGGCTGGCCTAGTCAGTAGAGCATGCAACTTGATCTTGCGGTAATGAGTTCAAACCCCATGTTTGAACTCATTGGACCCATGGGTCCAGAGACTACTTTAAAAAAAAAAAGTAAATTAAATTAAAAAAGATTAATGCTCATGCAGGGGAAGAATTCCATATAATCTTTGGACTGTATTATCTAACTGTGGTACCACTTTTGACTGAAACCGCTCATCTATAATTTGTTGCAACACCAATGATAAAGGCTATAATGAACATTTCTGTATTTCTGTGGGCTTCATGGGAAACATGGTAATATTCTTTCAAGCACATATTGCTCTACGTATATTTTCATCCCCAGATTTATATTTTGTGCATATGGTTTTATAACAAGCTGTTCAGTTTCTAAGGAAAAATAGTGTATCCTATTTTACGTACACCAAGTTTTGTTTCAAAATTAAAATATAACTCCACAGGTCCCAAAGCAGCAATGTTTAAAAACTCATTGCAAAAAATACATGTGGCCTTGGAAATTTTATTAATTTAAAAGATGGGCCTTTATGACAAGTAATTACCATCAAACTTTGAGCACACACTTTTTATTTCTTATACTATGATTGACAGCCAGTTGAAGAATTGGTGATTACTCTCAGAAAGTGAAATTTCACCTTCAGTCTACTCATCCCCATCACAAACATCATCAAATTTCCTTTAAAAATTCCACATGGAGGGGCACCTGGGTGGCTCAGTCGGTTGAGCGTCCGACTTCGGCTCAGGTCATGATCTCACAGTCTGTGAGTTTGAGCCCCGCATCAGGCTCTGTGCTGATGGCTCAGAGCCTGGAGCCTGCTTCCGATTCTGTGTCTCCCTCTCTCTGCCCCTTCCCTGCTCATGCTCTGTCTCTCTCTGTCTCAAAAATAAATAAAAACATTAAGAAAAAAAAATTAAAAAAAAAATTCCACATGGAAATTATCTGTGAAATGGATGCTCATTAAACATGAGATGAAGAATGAATATTATGGCATTTGTCTTTTCATTGTATCTGATCAGACATTTACTGATAGATCAGAAATATCAAACTTGTATTTTCTGTGAAGAAAGCCTGTGTACATGTTGCTCACATTTTACCATTAGCAACAGTCATTAAAATACGGATGGAGCAGCAAAGAAAGAGTAACTAAAAGTTATGTATTCTCTGTATAATCTGATGATACAATAATTTAATCAGGACATGAGTTTCCCAAATTAACCACTGGACAACTGGCTATTCAATGATATTTGCGGGGGGAAAAATTACAAACAATGAGCTTGGGACTATGAAAGAAACTACAGATATAATTTCTGACAGCATAGTGTTTAATAAATACAATTTAAAATGTTAAAGAATTGATTCTTCTTTGGATAATGGCCAAGGAACTCCTATCAAACTAACCCTTCCAAAGATAATACGTCCTGGACAAAATATGAACAAATAACTACTTGAAGTCCCTAGAAAGTAACAAAAAGCAGACAGACACTGGGGTGCAAGTGACATTCTGAGGAAGGGAATGACACTAGGTGTGTTTGCCATTTTTATGACTTTAAGCCAAATCTATTCAATGCCTGGAGGTTAAATCTATATCAGAAAATTCAGAATTTTACCAACTTGAAAAACCGGAGGACAGGGTTTGAGCAAATACAGAAGGTGGAAAGTGAGGGGGAAATGACAAAAAGAAAGCTACAGGAAGGAAAAATAAATTTCTGTGGATAATAAATACTGCCAAATCTCATGCATGCACAGAAAGACTTCAAGCAGCTCAGCTAAAATTAAAATATTTAAACTAAAATTTCAGCTGTTCTACCTCACGGGAAACAAAGTCTGTAGCTCAAGTTCAGCCAAGTTAAATTCCTGCTTTAAAAATAATCAGCACTCTTCAGAACAGATTTCAAAGTCTCTATATAGTATTGTTAAACATGTCCAAGACAAAATTTAAGATTACTCAAAATGTTAAGAAATGGGAAAACATGACCCCTACTCAAGAGGAAAAAGGATTAATGGAGAGTGATTAAGAGATAAGTTGGATGTTAGAATTGCAGAAAAGGATTTCAAAGCTAGTAGTATGATAACGGTTAAAGGAAGTGAAGTAATATGCTCATAATGACTGAAAAGATAGGAAATCTCAAAAGAGAAATAACCATGTAGAATATAAAAAATAACCAAATAGAGATTTTACAACAAAAAGTAAAATATCTGAAATAAAAAATGATGAGCTTTTCACCTGAGAGCAGATTATGAAAGAATCAATGAACTTGAAAATTCATCTGAAGAACAGAGAAACACTGAAAAAGTTACAAGAATTTCTAGTATAATTTATGAAAAGCCTAAAATACAAATAATTGAGCAATCAGAAGGAAAAGAGAGATGGAGGCAGAAAAAAATATTAGAACAACAGACAAAACAATTATCAAATTAGGTAAAAAATACAAATTTACAGACTTAAGAAACACATCAAATCCGAAGAAGATAAATAACAATTAAAGCCACACATGGCCACATCTCAATAAAACTACTACAAACAAAAGAGAAAGAAAATTTTGAAAGCAAATTGAGAAAAGCAATGCAATAAAATACAAAATACATTAAAATACAAAAGAACAATGATTTAAAGTGCTACTGACTTGTCATCATAAACTTCTCATCGAAAACTAGACGACTCTTGGGGTGCCTGGCTGGCTCAGTCAGTTAAGTGTCCAACTCTTGATTTCAGCCCAGGTCATGATCTCATGGTTAGTGAGATGGAGCCCCACATCGGGTTCTGTGCTGACAGCGCGGAGCCTGCTTGGGATCCTCTCATTCCCTCCCTCTCTGCACCTCCCTTACCCTCATCTCTCTCTCTTTCTCTCTCTCTGTCTCTCTCTCTCTCCCTCAAAATAAATAAATAAACCTTAAAAAAAAAAAAAAACTAGAGGACTCTAAACTATTAAAAGAAAAGATGGGGCACCTGGCTGGCTCAGTTCGTAGAGCAAGCAACTCTTGACCTTGGGTTTGAGTTCAAGCCCCACTTTGGGTGTAGAGATTACTTAAAAATAAAATCTTTTTTAAGGAAGGGAAGGGGAGGGGAGGGGAGGGAAGGTTAGAAAGGAAAGGACTGACAACAGAGAATTCTATATCCAACAAAAATATTCACAAAAAAATGAAAACTAAATAAAATTGTCTTTCAGATAAGAGTAAATGGAGAAGTGACTATTTGCACTCCAAGACATGCTAAAGGAAGTTCACCAGGCTAAAGAACAGTATATCACTAGAAATTTGGATCTTCAGGAAGAAAAATGATTAAAATGATAAGAAAGAGAATAATTAGGAAAAGAACAGTAATCAGTGCAATAGTAGACAAACATTACAGAAAAATCTACAAAGCTAAAAGAGAAAATATAATAAACTCTTAGGTAAACTGATCAAGCAAATGAAAGACCATTAATTCCTAAATACCAGTATCAGAAAGAAAAGGATTATCATTATAAAGTGGATATTAAAGTGGACATTAAAGGATAATATAGGAAAATTATGAAATTTATAACAGCAAATTAATCAACTTAAATAAAAATGGCCAATTTCTTGAAAAACACCGCTTACCACAACTAGTAAAGATTAAACAAAATCTAAATAGCCCTATTTATCTTAAAGAAACTTTCACAAAAAGAAAACTTCCTGTCCAAATGGTTTACGGGTAAATTCTATCAAATATGTAAGGAAAAGTAACACCAATCTTACACCAAGTGTTGACAAAATAGAGGATAAGTTAAAAATCCCCAACTCATTTTATGAGCTCACAAAAATCTTAATGCCAAAACCTGCCACTGACATGTCAGTAAAAGACAAAATACAATAGGTTTTATGAATACAGATGAAAAATTCTTTATAAACAGCAGAAAATATTGGGGCGCCTGGGTGGCTCAGTCGATTAAGCATCTGACTCTTGATTTCAGCTCAGGTCGCTCAGTTCATGAGTTCAAGCCCCACACTGGCCTCCATGCTGACAGTGCAGATCCTGCTTGAGATCTTCTCTCTCTCCCCCTCTCTCTGCCCCTCCTCCACTCTCTCTCTCTCTCTCTCTCTCTCTCTCAAAAATAAATAAACTTAAAAAAAATTTTAATAGTAAAAAATATAAACCAGCAACATACAAAATGGATAATATCCTATGACCAAGTGACATTTAGCCCAAAAAAGCAAAGTTGGTTTCATATTCAAAATTCAACTAATATAATTAGCAGTATTAACAGAACAAGGAGGGGCGCCTGAGTGGCTCAGTCGGTTAAGCGTCTGACTTCAGCTCAGGTCACGATCTCATGGTCCGTGAGTTCGAGCCCCGCGTCGGGCTCTGGGCTGATGGCCCAGAGCCTGGAGCCTGCTTCCGATTCTGTGTCTCCCTCTCTCTCTGCTCCTCCCCCATTCATGCTCTGTCTCTCTCTGTCTCAAAAATAAATAAACATTAAAAAAAATTTAAAAAAAAATAAAAAAAAAAAACAAAAAAACAAGGAAGTAGAATCATGGTCATTTCAATAACTGCAGAAAAAGCATTTCACAAATGCAAACCCATTCAAGGTTTAAAAAAAAACTGTCAAAAACTAATGGACTCCCATAACTTCTTTTTAACATTGCACCATTAGTCGTAAGCATTATAATAAGAAAAGAAAAAGAAGTAAGAAGCATAAATACTGGAAATGCAATGAAACTATCTCTATTTGCAGATGACACGATTGTTTACATAGGATAGTGTGGCAAATCTACAAGAAAACTAACAGAACTGATAAGTAAGTTTAGCAAGGTCAAAAGATACAAAGTTAATATTAAAAATAAATTAGATATTTACAAAGTAGCAGAAAACAACTAGAAGCTGATATTTAAAAATAATTCTGTTTATAGTAAGACCATAAACTTAAAATTCTTATGAAAAAAATTAACAAAAGTCATTCAAGACCTCTTCCCTTTAAACTACAAAACACTGTTAAATTAAAGAAGACCTAAATAAATGAAGAGATATACCAGCAGAAGCTTCCAAAGTTGTTAAGATGATAACTCTCCCCAAATCAATTTACAGAAATACAACACAATCGCAGCCTTAATCCTAAGTAAACTTGTAAATCAAGATTAACAAATTGATTTATAAAATATGTATGAAAATGCAAAGTATCTAAAATATTCAGCCTATTTTGAAAAATTGTAGGGGTGGAGAACTTATACCACCTGACCTCAAGATTACTATAAAGGTAAGACACTGTGGTATTGCACAAAGACAGACAAAAAACATGGATCAATGGAATGGAATAGACAGTCCAGAAATGTAAGCACACGTATACAATTATTTAATTCTCTACAAATGTGACAAAGCAAACCGATAGTGAGTAGAAAGTCTTTTAAGTCTTTTCTGAAAATGATGATGGAACACTGGATATCCACCTGGAAAAAAATATGAATCTTGACCTCTACCTCACATCATATACACAAAAATTAACATGTGACGGAACATATACCTAAACTGCAAAGCTAATACTCTAAAACTTCTGGGAAATACATAAGAGGATAGTTTTGGGGCACCTGGGTGGCTCAGTCGGTTAAGCGTCCAACTTCGGCTCAGGTCATGATCTCACGGTTTATGAGTTTGGAGCCCCACATGGGGCTCTGTGCTGACAGCTCGGAGCCTGGAGCCTGCTTGCACGCTGTCTCCTTCTCTGGAGCCTCTCTCTGCCCCTCCCCTGCTTGCACGCTGTCTCCTTCTGTCTCTCTCAAAAATAAATAAACATTAAAAAAAAAAAAAAGAGGATAGTTTCATGACTTAGGGATTGGCAAAGGATTTTTAGACAGCACACAGAAAACAAAAACCCTAAGAGAAAAAAATTGATAAATTAGATTTCATCAAAATTAAAACTTCCACTCATCTAAAGGCATTATTAAGAAAATGAACAGGCAAACCACAGACTGGGAGAAAATATTCACAGAACGTATATCTGACAAATGATTGATATCCAGGTAGGCAAAAAACAAACAAACAAAAAATTCTACAACGCATTAAGAAAAACAAAGCCTAATTTTAAAAAAAGTAGGATGTACAGTTGGCCAATGAGCATATGAAAAACTGTTTGACATTGTTAATCAGGCAAATACAAAATATCATAAGGAGATGCTATTATAAACTCACCACAAAATGACAAAAATTAAAAAGACACATCCTCAAATGTTGGAAAGTGTGTGGAAACCCCAAAATGCTCAAACATATTTGGTGGGAGTTTAAAATGCAAAACCCCTTTTTAAAATGGTCTGCATTATAAAACTAAACATACATCTACCCTGTGACCCAAGAATTCCTCTTCTAGGTATTCATGCAAGAGTATAAAAATGATTGTCCACAAATAAGACTTAAGAGAGAGAAGGGTATATTCATAAAATGGAATATTATTCAGCAATAAAAAGGAAAAAAACTATGCATACATCCAACAACATGGATAAATATTTTTAAATTATGCTGATTAAAAGTCTTTTATAAAAGATTATATTCTATATGATTTCAATTATATGAAGTTCTAGAACAGACATAGGTAATCTATACCAGGCGAGAAAAAAGCAGAACGATATTTGGTTCCAGAGGCTGGGGGAAGACAGTATTGACTGGAAAGAAGCATGAAGGATCCGATAAGTGTTAGAATTCAGAGGTTAAGAATATATAGTCCTTAACTCAAGAAGCTCACAGAATAGTGATTTTAACAATATCACAGAGCCAGGAAGCAGCAGACCTAAGACACGAACACCAGTTCCACGGTCAACACTACACAGCATACGGCTAACACAGTATGTATAGGAAAGTCAAGCACAGATCAATTCTTGACTAAACATGGCAGTTCTCCTTGCCATTTTCCATTTCCTCTACCTCTGACATTTCAAAGGTCACTCAGTGAGATGGAAAGTTTAACAAGGTTTAAAATGAGAAGTCCAGAGTTGGATTTTAAGTAAGCAGCTGAAAACTGTGTTTCTAGAGCCTAATGTGGATCCCATGTCCCACTTTCTAAATCAGAGCTGCTCCACTTTTGCCTGCTTTACATACTGCGTTACACTCTGAAGGAGGTATTCTCTGGTGAAAACAAAAAACAAATGAACAAAAGGAGGAGTTTGAAAACCATTAGGCAAAATAAAGCCATGAGCAATGGCTTCTCTCATTTTGCCCAAAACGAAGTGTTCACACACCTTTGTGAGATATTTAAAACTTCTCAGATTGAGAAGCTAAACTCAAATTGTAGATTAGTCCTAGGAATTCTTTTGTTATACACATGAATCTTTGTGACTGATGAGTGAGTATGAATATGAGAGCTCATAGCACATATGAAACGAGTTCACTTCAGTAATTGGTGAATAGTGCCAGCATTAAACAGAAAGCTTACCAGTAATGATCTTCTTTGACTTCTCTAAGATCCTTCATAATCATATAAAAGTTGGTAACAAAAAAGTACAGGTAACATTTACCTGTCAGTCATCAACAAAAACAGTAGCTTATAAAAATTTTCCAATAAAGAAAATATTTTAAAACTATATCAGTATCAGATTAAGTATCTGTACTAAAAATTGTGGTATATAGCTAAGGTCCACAGTAAATATTCCAGTGAAAATATGTCTGATACACATTCATGAATCAAAAGTCACTTTGATTAGAAATAAAGAGATAATTGTTAAGATTTGGTTTTATATCTGTGGTATATGATTAGTATTTCAGTAATCATTAGTATATATATATATATATATATATATATATATATATATATCCAACAAGATTAAATAAATATGTGTGTGTGTTTGTGTACATGTGAGCATGTGTGTATCAGACTACCGAGTGCCTTAGACTTCACAATAAAGACTGTCCATAAAAAAATGTTCCTATAATGAAAATCAATTGTGCTACAATCATACCAACTCCAAATGATGCACGCTGTGCAGACTGCATTCTCAAAGCTATGAAAAGTGAGCATGCGGTTCTTTTAATGTCAAAGTAGTCATTAATGTGCCATGATGAATAACAGGAGTTTATGCCAAAAATCCTGAACACAAATTGATGGCTTCATTATAAACCAAAGCAGTAGTAAATGCTATGTAAAGGGCTAAATACTTCTCACCAAAACCACTACCAGACTAAATAATTAAACATTTATTTTGCAAAATCAAATTTTATTTCAATAATATTAATGTTTTAGAACTGTGGAAATTTGTCAGTGGAAAAGGAGTCCATTTGCACTAGGTAATTTCAAGCTTTACATTTCATTTTTTATAGACCAGCCCTGTAATTTATTGTCAAAAAGCAACACTTTTCAGAAGTACTACTAATAATTAGTGGAGGATGGCAGGCACAAACTGACCCTAGTCCAGGCAAAGCAGATCATATGGTTATCTTACCAGTAATTGAAAACACCAACAAATCCAAATATCCTTTGGTCTATTAAGGTTTTTGTAATCTTAGTTTAAAACATGGAAGTCTGCCTCTTCTCATTATATGTATATGGAAGGGAGAGAAAGACTGTCTCTAAGACCTCTTCTGAATAAATTCCAGTCCTATTATGCCCCTGTGTGGCCGGCCGGCACAGGAAATTCACTGCCACACATTTAGTTACAAAGAAATAATCACAGCTGGAAAAAATACAGATTTCTTCTCCGTACAAGAGAGATTACTCAAAATTGGTAAATGGAAAAATTTGAAGGATATGAATCAAGCACATTTTCCTGCACATTTTATCACAAAAGATAGTTATCATATCTTGTCCATTTGAATACTGCTCAAAGCAATTGAGTACTCAATGCAGTGAACTCTGTTAAAAATATATCTTCTGGCATCCTGATATTACTTACGTTTGCTTCCAAAGACAAGCTCACAAAACGATTTAAGCTTCATAATGATTTTAGCACTTGAGGATTTTTTTATTGGCAACAAAAGCAATTATCTTTGTATCTGATTAAATATTTAATTTGGAAAAATGAGTTGATAGTAAGGAAACTTGATAACAAGGATTTAAATTAAAGTGGCATTTCATCAAAACCTGTCAAAGTGGATTTATGCAGGATGCAGATCCTGATTTTTTTTCTTGCTTTACCTTCAGTTGTTTCATATTAGCTGTAAAAGAACAGAGGATATCCTACCACTGCCTTTATGCACATTTTAAAATGGTACTCAACAACCACAATGATGAGAGAAAAAGCTAAGAAGTTTCAGTCTGAAACATAAGGGTTGGTCCCTATGGCTTCCAACAAGTCTAAAATATTCTAATGATTTTCACTCATAAATAAATTTCAATTATTCATTTGATAATAAAATACTGTAACAATCTATATTCATCACCAATTTAGTAATTTAGTATCCAGAATATATTACTGGTGTATTTAAAATCTTGGCTCTTTTGACAAGTTGAACCTGTAAATGTCTTTGGAGTAACTATTATGGGAGATTTTTGTCTTTGAACACTTTATCTTACATGTCATAGAAGTAAACTGCCCTACCATCTGAAACCTGATGCAAATTGAGTTGCAGATTTAGGGATTACTTACCAGATTAGCTACCTGGGAAAAGTCTCAAGATTACTCCTACCTGAAAGGTCCCCTCAACAACATATCATGTATAATCAATGCATAGTACTATTTTAGTAATTTCTCCTAGAAAGCAATTTAGAATAAAATATATTCCAATTGTCTATATCTCTGATGTTATTTTTCCATCAGTTTAAAGATCATAGATCATGTCACAATACAACTACCGAATATTCCATTCGAACTAGTCCAAACAATTAAGTGATTACTCTACATGTTATAACAACCAAGACTGCTCTTTCCAGAGATGGTGTTACATAATTGATGCTTCAAATCCCAAAACCATTAATGTCCAGTCCACAAGGTCAAAAGGCTCGTTATTTAGAAACATTTTTAAAGTTGTCGTAAAATCACATCTAATGACATACCAGCGTCCTCCTTTTTCCATGACTTTTCCTTCAAGAATGATTTATTAGTCTACATCTTACTTTCTGATTCAATGCTAACTGAAATGTTGATGTCTAGGCATTTGTATATTTTTAAAGAACTTCAGCAGAAAAAGAGTTCTAAAAGACCATTATATCTGATCTGAACACAAGTAATCAAAACACTAAAATATGTGGAGGCATTAATTGTGAGTTATATAAACTTACTTTCACTCTTCATACTTCTAAGATAATAACTATTGGTACAACTGGTTTTGACTGATTTTGAAAGTAAATCAAGTAGTTGATCATTTATGAAAATCAGTAGATCTACATGTGAAAAAATGTCATATGTTTCTTGAAGACTAAGAAGTTAAAGAACATATAAAGCAAGGATTTTTTTCCCCTGAAGCAGAATACATTTTTATTGATTAGTTGGTAGTTTCAGATAATCGTAGGTTTAAAAAAATCAAAATAAGGTTAAGTAAGACTGGTCTTACAGAAGCATCAGAAACTTCACATTTTAATGCTTAATTGCAATAGCATAAAATTCTGGATTTTTAATAATGAGAGCAATGCAATCATAAATACATGCCAACAATAAAGGAAACTTGAAGCTAAAGCAAAAGCAGGCTGATAGGGATCCACAGTTCCGTCAAGATATAGATATTCCCATATTTTAACACTAATGTTTCCTTTAAAACTAATTCCTTGCCATACTGTTAACAGCACAATTTCTAACATGAATATACATCCAGACCTAACGTTAATATTTTTAAACACATAAGTTCTTGGCATTAAAAAAAAAGATAGAAATCAAGCAAAGAAAAGATTTATAAAAGATGAGTACAAATCCTAAAACTCTGGTAGCTTCAGGTCATGGACATTTTAAGAAAGCCATACCGCCTCTTTTATTTAAATATAACATGCGATACAGATTATTTTTACCATAAATTACAGACACTCAAGTGATGTATTACTAAATTAAAAAGCCCAGTATCTTAAAATATAGATAGCCTGTTACAGAATATCACAGCACTTCACATACTGTTATATATTTTAAATTATCCAAAAACTAAACATAAAAAAATAGAATTGGTCAACTGAATAAAACTGTCCTGAGGAAAGAAGTGAAATTTTATAAAAGACAGATATGTTACTTCACATTCAATGAAAAGGTCATCAATATATTTATCATCGGTAAGCATTTTAAATGCCCACAAATTTTAAAAGCCTCCTTTTCCTTTGCTAAATTAAGACACATACTGTGTAATAGTTTTTTTTTTTTAATCTCTAAATAGGCTGCCTCACATTGTTCAGAAGAGACCAGAAGAACCATTCAATATTCTGTGCACTATTACTTCTCCCTCAATTTCCAGAAGGCTTTAGTGCATTATTATCATGTTCAAAAATTTCTTCCTCAGCCCTTCTCCACGTATATTTAGTTAAAATGGGGTCTTTTGTACAGTAGGTATGTAACATGAGACATTCTCACCACGCAAACAGCTGGGTGCTAAAACTGCATTTTAAAAGCATTCTTTAATAGGCTGTCTCTTTTCGTGTAAGCCAGAGAAACCGTCTAAAACATATGTTCATAATTTCACAATCTTCTCCACACACATAAAATGATGAGGTTGAAAAAGCAATAGGAATTCATAACAAAGCATCCTTTCAAACTAGCTGACCAAATACAAAGCAATACTAGCAGTTTGATAATACAGCTTGTTTAAAAGTGATTATTGATCTACTCTGCATCGAGAAATGTCTCAGACCCAGGAAACATCTTCCGCATGTTTTACAAAGAGCATGCATGACTGCTAATTCATATTTTCCAACAAATCACATAGGATTATATATCCCCATCCCTATAAATGCATTGTAATCACTGCCATGATCACAAAGAAAAAAAAAACCTATCAGGCATTTTAAATTGATCATTTTAGTTATTAGAAAATGAAATCATGAAACAGCCTGTATTATGTTTCAGAGGTCAAACTAGTTAAATTTAAGATGCTTTGGGGGGCTTGGAAGTAAGCTTATTTTCCTTCTCAAAATTCAATTAAGAAAAACGCCACATAAAATTTTATATTTGTGATAAGAAGACAACACCCTTATCATACCAACATTTCAGTACAGAACAATTTTTACAGGCATATCAGATTATTATTCAGAAAACATCAATGCTGAAGGAAATAGAGTTTAGCTTTACTCACCTTGCATTGTTCAGCGTTTGTCCAAAAAGCTCATTTTGTAAAATATTTGGTGGGGATGAGAAAACCCCATGAAAATGAGATAAGACAGAATTGCAGACCTGGCGCAATGTCTCAAATTGCATTTTCTTTCTTTTTTCCCCCCCCTTCTCTTATTTTTCCTTACCACCTGTCTTTAAAGTCATCTATTTGCAGACACCATCAAATAAAAACATGCCAATCAAGTTCCATATTTCTCCTGAGCTCTGTAGAAACTGTGCTTAAATGAGCAGAGGTTGATAGTTAATTGTACAGTCATTATTCTTCTAATTCAGTCGTAGAAGATTCAGTGCCCGTACAGCTTTCGGCTTTCTCCTGACTGTAGCAAGAATTCTAAACAGCAGTAAGCTTTTTGGGCATTCCCAGCTGAAGTGTGAAGCTGAGCTGCTCTCATGTACTCATATTTCTCTAAGCCTATTAAAAACACGCAATGAATAGATGCTGTCGTCAGGAGTTTCAGCACATCTGGCTGCCAGCAATAAAATCTCAGAAGTAATAAAAATGGGGACAAGGTATCTTCTCAATGTTACTACTGGGTAAGAAGGAGAAGAGTTCTGCATTTCCCAACCCTTTTTTCTTTCCCTGGAAAACAAGCAACTCCAGCAACAGAGTATGTAGGTCTCTTCACTGTGCAGGCTGCTGCATAGGACCAGAACACCCTAAAAATAAGCGGTATATCCTTCTTTTGATATCGTGAAGCAATAAGACAGACAATGGGCTTTTATTGCCTGCATTCACAATGCTGTGCTTCCAAAGAGACATTTGGAAAACATGAACTTACTCATCTTAACTTCTTCATTTGAAAATGTCTTCATTTGCTTTTAAAGAAAAATGAGTAACATTCAAGCCAGTCTCTTTCCAAAGGCCGTACATATTGACTACATGATTATTTGTGCAATTTTAGAAAAAAATTATACTCTGCTACTCTATCAATTAAAACTCACTTAGGCAGCACACATTAAATGTGAACGTTTCCACAAGTCAAAAAACACAACTAAGGCCAGGGACTTTATCAACTATTATTAATTTATTTCAATAAATGGTGGTCATAGCATTTCTCAGAAAAGAATATTTCCTGAAGGCTCCAATTGTCTTAGAGTACCTCAGATCACCATCCATTCTTAAAAGAGTAATTCTGGTTTAGATCAAATGTTTGGGTTATTAAATATCCATGTGCATCCAATCTTACTACAAAAGATGCTCTAAAAGTTGTGTGTAAACCAAATTTTAAAAATCAACTCACTTACAGGGACAATTAATATTTTTATTGCTCTTTAACTACTCCTAAACCATGACATTTCTATAACAAGTATATCCCTTTTAGGCCTTTTTTACCTCAACTTTTAGCCCTCACCCTTTCCATCCCCTTCCACACGTATACCACTAGCAATAAGTAACCAGGCACTCAAATACACTAAGAATTTTTTTTAAAAACTGGTGAATTCTTTGTTGACATGAATAAGCATTTCACAAAAGAGCAACACAAAATAAACACGTAATAATATAAGTTTTGAAATGACACAAGATAAACATGTAACAATGCAAATTTTTAAGTAATTTCTTTCTTTTAGAAATTAAGATGTTTAATTATGGGTTTGTCCTCAACCAAGAGTGCCCCTGTTTTGCTTATTATTATTTTATATTTTTATGGGTGCACATTCATCTACTTATGAAACATATATATGTAATAACTATAAAGTATTTTTTGGCTTATAAAGTACTTCTAAATTTATTTTTTTAATATCCAGAAAATGTGAGCAAGTGGTAGTTCTGCTATTGTTTATAAATGAAAAGAAATTGAGGCCTTAAAAGATTGAAGATCACACAGCTTATATAAATAGAGTATCTGAATGAAGATCTCTGCCTTGGACTCCACATCACATGCCCCTTCCCTATCATTCTGTCTTCTATGTGTACACACACACACACACACACACACACACACACACACACAGACATCCATTGTGAATAGATCAGTCTCTATACATGAATAGGAAAACTACCTGCCAGTGACCTAATCAAAGATATTTCAGTCAGAGCAAACATCCCAATGGTTTTAATTCGTAAGTAACTTTAAATAGATTTCTTTCCTTTCACTCAAACAGAAGCAACCTGATATGCTAAAAATTTTAAGCTTCTGATCATAAGTGAATTTTTTATATCTATAAAAGGTCAATTTCTATAAGTGGAAACACATTTTTAAAATTCTTAATTTCAAAGCTCATACTAACTGTAATGAATATGTATGTGCATATATGTATGTATGTATATATTTCTTCCTTGCAGGTAGGTTTAATTTGTATAAATAATCAAAAGCCCTTTTGAAGTTAAGTCTGTTAAATAAGGTGTTACACTGAAAAGCACTCTTCGTTGCTAAAAAAAAAAAAAAGTTTCTTTTGTTTCAGAGTTGGATCTGAAGACAAGGTCATAGGAAGAGTTCCAAAAAATGGTCTCAGCAATGGAAACATCACTAGAATGAACTGCAAAATTACTTCTTTAAAGACTAAAGAAACAGCAACTACCTTCCTCAGACCCTTCTTTTCCAGCTCTCACTATACAACACACACTACTGGTCAACTTTCTCTTCGTCCCTCAACATTCTAGAAGTGCTTTCTTCCACTTCCCCCTCCCCTTACTAACCTTTCGCCTGCTCCCATTCATTCTTAAGGATTCAAATGTCACTTTCTCAAGAAGACTTTCTCTGACTTAGCTTAGGTCCCCTATTATGCACTTTCATCATACCCTGTACTCGTTCTTCATTCATTTGATAAAAGTGTAACTATATATTTACTTGAAAAAAAATATTTAATGTCTTTCACCCTCAGTTCCATGAGGTTAAGGCTAAATATTGCTTTATTCTATAGCATAGTGCCTAGCACAAAGTAAGTACTTAATAAATATTTGTTGAATGAACAGATGTCTATATTTTATTGAAAAGGTAATTAGCTTTTAGTCACATCCCATAAGTAGGATAAGAAACTGCTCAGGGCTCAATTTGATTCTTTGTTTCTGTGTTTACTTTAGCCGGCCACATCCTATTATAAGGTTCATAAATACAAAAGCAACCAATATTTGCAATCAAAACCATTGTGTAATTTGTTGGACTATCCTGAATATTTTAAGAATGTTTACAGCTGATATTTGTTTTACATTTTCTATACACTGTAGGCCACATGTAACATAAATACCAGAGGCTTCTACGATGAGAGAAAGAACATGGCACTTGGAGTTTATTGGCCTAGATTTAAGTATTGACTCCAAACCTAACCAGCCATTATACCTCAAGACATTGACTTTATATACCTGGGCTATGGTTTCTTCAAGCTACATCATTTACCTCACAGGGCTATTATTATATTTGAACATGTAATGTATATAAACACATTTTATAAACTTTAAGGTACATAGTAATTGGAAGTAACCTCACTATGAGCTACCTAAGGAATCACATTATTGGAACCAGGATTCTAACAATTACTTCCTTTTATTTATCACACTTGTTCATGCATTTCTTTATGAATTTCTTTTGTGTAAGGCTCTATCCTTCTGTCTGTTGGATGTTGACAGGATACAATGCTGATACTCACCTCTTTCTGGGAAAATTAGATAAATAGCTCTATATTTACACTGAGTCCAGCAGAGAAGCATTAACTCTCACAAGTGAAGTTGATGGTGGAAATTTGGCTGTACTATTAGAATCTTTTGTACCTCACCGATAATGACAAAGCAAACTAGAGCTCTCCCAGAAGAGGTGTTAAGAAACTTCTAGCAGCAGAGGCAATTTTATTAAAGATTTCTAAACAGCATATCAACACGTGAAAAAGTTCAAGCTAAGTAATCAAAGAATTCAAATAAAAATAATCACATTAAAGTGTATGTTTGCCCATTAAGTTGGCAAAGTATTGTCCAGAGAGTCAGAGAAGAGGCACCGTCTCATATCAGACTTACTGATAGAGTGCATATGGGTAGAACCTTTCTGAGAAATATTTAGTATTATGTACCAAAACTTTAAAAGTGCTCAAAAGCTGACAGAACACTGGAAGAATAAACACTAAAATGTTAATATTGATTATTTCTGGGTGAGACATCACATTTTTTTCTTCCATTGTATTTCTTTATACATTAACCACAAAAAAAGCCCAAAGTTTAATCTACCTGTAAGTAGAGAATTCTACAATTACAATACCATAACCATAACAAATTAAGTATGATGTCAGCCCATGAGCTTTTTCTTAGCAATGCTTAAGTAAATCAAATATTAGGTTATTAGTTTTCACGTGAATAGCTATATGCATTAGCAGAGGTATTCTCTTCTTTATCAGGAGGTTCCTAAGATTCTAACAACTCAAATAGTTTAGTTAGTACTATGAAACAACCAAAGGAGGGGGAAAAAAAACCACTTAGCACTAACTTGTTTATTATGTCATCCTCAAAAATACTTGAAGTATAAGCTCTTAAATTAAAATTACTTAAGAGTCTTGGTTTGCAAATGCCTAATGGCTGTGAGCTAAATGTCTTAAGAAATTCACCACAAATTCAAAACCTGAATGAAAGCATAAAAATTGGGAACTTATTCTCTTCTAAATAACAACACAAGCCTCTTACTTGGTAAGGCTCAATATCCCTCATGGCATATTTCAATGTTATAGTTTTAGAGATGTCTGGGTTTATTTTGAATTTTTAGGAGTACGAAAGTGTGCCTATTAAAATGCTCCATACAGGGCGCCTGGGTGGCTTAGTCAGTTAAGCGACTGAATCTTGATTTCGGCTCAGGTCATGATCTCATGGTCCGTGAGTTCGAGCCCTGAATCAGGCTCTGTGCTGACAGTGCGGAGCCTGTCTGGGATTCTCCTCTCTCTGCCCCTCCCCTGCACATGTGCACTCTCGCTCTCTCTCTCTCTCTCAAAATAAATAAATAAAATTTAATAAATAAATAAAATGCTCCATACATGCAAACATTTAAACATAGCTAATCAATAACTGAAACTATATGATATATAAAATGTATAATCTATAACAAAAATACCAGAAACGTGTTAAAGGAATTTTTCGTTTTCTTAAAATATACATCTATAGTTCTATCTACATAATTGAAACAATTGCACTGTCTCTTCTGTTACATTATTCTTGTTCCATTGGCTATTTGAAGCATCTGACTGATAAAAATCTAAGGGTTATATATAAGAAAGATGGTCCAGAGAACAAGTGGTCTTCATATGTTTTTCAAATTAATGTCATGCATTGTAAATATTTCCCTGAGGCAAGACCATAGAACCATTCACCTCAGGGATAAGATATAAGCAAATAAAGGCAGATGATGAAATTTTGAACAAAAGCACAGAAGGGAAAAGTTACTCAATAAAGGTAAATTGGCTTGTGCCTCAACTTAGTGTGGACAATATTTAAGGAAGATCGGCTTACGTAAGCATACTACAAATCTAAAGATTCCAGAGTGAAATCATAGAACAGTGTAGTTCAAAATACCTACAGTGGTTTTCATAATAAGTTTTTAAGAACACGTGGATACTGTTATTTTCTGATGTACAAAAAAATTCTGTAGTATTTCCCGGGGCTTGAACTCTGTATCTACCTGTCCCTAATTTGGGTCGTTGCTGCAGAACGGACTCCTACTAGTTTCTATCATCTGATTTCGAAAGGAAAGGGGGGGCACCGTGAAAGCCACCACAGATGCATGAAGCCCCACCAGCACTATCCTGTCTCTGATTCCTGTTTCTGGGTCAGAAATAGGAGGGCTAATACTACTACACTTTGGCTCAGGCTGCATTATCATGAGAGGTGTTACAGGGTTGCTTCAACAGCCCAGTGCCAAGCAGCTCTTACCAGAGTAGTTCCCACTCCTACAAGCTGGCAGCAATCGTGATTTTTCTTCCATTGGATGCAAGAGTCAGACCTAGATTTAAGCTCCAGAATGAAAATGTCCAGAGTGATTATCTAATCTGACACCTAGAGATTCTACCTATTAGAAGAAAGAGAACCAAGGTCTCTGAAAACACAACTTGGTTAAGTCTCTCCACTGTTAGGACCACTAGCTCCAAGTAGCTACTTCCTTGATAACTGTCAAGAGAATCCCTGGAAGCAATACAAAAACTTCAGGGAGCTATGTCACTATAAATATGAGCCAACTCAATCCCTAATAACTGTATTCACCAGGAACCACAGTATAAGAAATGTTTATAGCTTTGGGACTCCAAGCACTCACCTAAGCTTGCAAACTGACTGCACATTGTTAGTACATGAAAACTGGAAACAATAATCATTGGCACGACTATAAATTGTTTTAGCAAAATACGGCAGCAAACAGAATACTATGCAATAATACTGGCCTCCGAGAGTTCGCATCTACAATTCTTTTCTTTCATGCAATTTCCTTCTACTCATTACATCATGAGGGACTGGAAACATCACAAATACACCAAGATATTATCTCACTACATGTGGATGTAGGGAAATGAATTAGGAAGCTAAAGCATTAGTCAAAGCAACATATTAGCTGGCTTGAATTTAAATGATTACAGTAAGATGGAGACAAAGAGGACTAAAAAGGCAGATGTTGAATCAACAGGACATAATGATTGATTTGCACAGGTTGGGAGGCAGAGTATGAGGGTCAAAAGAGGAGTCAAAAATGACTCTCAGATTTCTCTCTTAAGTAGCCAAGCATATAGTCTTAAAATTTGCTGAAAAAGAAAATGCTAAAGGAAGAGCAGACTGAGGGAGAAGGAAGGGGAAGATGATGAGTTGTTGAATTTAAGCAGCATGCAAGATAGCTAAAAAGGCAAATAAGTAAGCAATTGGACAAATAAGTAAGCAAATAAGTAAGCAATAAGTAATCGCCCTGGAGTTCAGAAGAGAGTTCTCAACCGTAGATATAAATTCAGGAAGCATCAGCATGTTGGTAAGGATTTCAATCAAGTGGGTAAATGAGATCACCCAAAGAGAAAGTTCAAAATGAAAAGGAAAAATAAAAGTTTAAAACAGAGCACAAAGGAACTAAGTTCCACAGTAGTCATCAGGTAAAGAAGAACCAACTAAAGGAGGAAAGAGAGGAACAGCCACAAAAGTAGGAGGGAAATCAGGAGAGTGTGGTGACCCAGAAGCCAATAAAAGGCAGTGTTTTAAGAAGAATGGTATAATCAACTCTCTGTTACATATTCCGTCATCTGGAAATTGAAGAATTGCCATGTGTGATCCTGTGCCTCAAAACAATTCTCCTGAAAAGCGTTCTTTTAGCCTGAAATCACTCACTCTAATAGGACCCAAACCTAGCCTAGGAAAATAGACTGGGAACAGACGACATTTAAGCTTCCTTTTTCTACCCCCTTTCCTTCCTTGGTAAAAGGTAAGCAAACAAAATTGTTAGTCTTGGTTCAGCCAAAGCAGAAGACCTTATGCAAATAAACTCATGCAAATCTACAGGCATCTTGATCCAATGTTACCAACTTAAAAATACAATTAGACATGCTTGACCCTTACAAATGAACAGAGATCAAGATTAATCAGAGAACCCAGCTACTTATGAGTGATTAAGCACCAAATTTGAAAGTAGAAAGTATAATACAAACAAGACCTGTTCTATCAATTTTCCATCTAGCTTTCCCTTTTCCCGTTTTGTTTCCCTACTAAAATGACTTGTTTATTTATTATTGAATCTATTTTAGAAGCCTCTTGGTTCTAACGACATTTGTCGTGATGAAGAATAACATTTATTTTATGTGTGAATCGAGCCACCAATGATTTTATTGTTATACTATTTCCTATCTTTTTTTAAAACTTTTCTTAAGGTTTATTTACTTTTGAGAGAGACAGAACACGAGCGGGGGAGGGGCAGAGAGAGAGGGAGACACAGAATCTGAAACAGGCTCCAGACTCTGAGCTGTCAGCACAGAGCCTGATGCGGGGTTCGAACTCACGAGCTGTGAGATCATGACCCGAGCCAAAGTCAGACGCTTAAGCAAGTGAGCCACCCAGGCGTCCCTATACTATTTTCTATCTTAAAAGAACTTCCCTTGAACCCAAATTCCCTTCGAGGTACTGCTCCATTTTTATGCTCCTCTTCACAGCAAAAGTTCTTCAAGGAATTGGTCTTTAGTTGCTATGTCTACTTCCTCACTTCATATCGTCTTCTCAGTCCATGACAATCAATTTTCCATCTTTAATACTCCATCAAGATAGCTCTCATCAATGACTTCCATGTTGCCAAATTCAAATGCAGTCCTCCATTCTTCTCTTTTTTGAGCTTTTTTTAAAATTCCAGTTAGTTAACATACAGTGTTATAGTACTTCCATCTCTGTTCTTTTCTTAACATAACTCCCCTCCACAGCATTTGATACTGATGTTATGCAGCCCATGGTCCTTTAACCATTTTTTTTGTCTTCTTTGTTCTTGAAACACATTCTCCTGATTTTCTTCTTCCTCAGTAGCAATTTTTTCTCAGGGTCTTTTGCCAGCATCTGAATGTTGGGAATGTCCAAGGCTCTATTGTGACCATGTTATTGACCTCTGTTCTTTTTTGTTTTGTTTTGTCTAAGGTAAATTCTACCCCCAACGTGAGGCTCAAACACACACTTCAAGTTCAAGAGTTGCATGGTCTACCAATTGAGCCAGCCAGGTGCCCTAACGTCTTCTGTTGCTCAATCTACATGCTCTACCTAGATGATTTAAATCCATGGCCTTAAATACTTTGTACATGTTATATCTTTGTCTTTATCTTCCCCTAGAACTCCAAACTCATATAACTGTCTATTAACTTGACATCCCCAAATGGGAATCAGAAGGTCATCTCAAATATATGTCCAAACAAAATTTCTGATTTCCTCATCCAAATCTGTTCCTTCTCAGTTTTTCCTATCTTGGAACAACACCATGGTTTACCTAGGAATTATCCTTGATATCCCTCTTTCTTTGACACTCTACCACCTACATCCAATCTATCAGTAGGTTCTGTCAACTCTATCTTCAAAATGG
Source organism: Panthera leo (assembly GCF_018350215.1). NCBI lineage: Eukaryota > Metazoa > Chordata > Mammalia > Carnivora > Felidae > Panthera > Panthera leo. The sequence goes on along the minus strand of NC_056695.1, from coordinate 49,291,679 downwards.
AACACAAATCCATCAAAATTTACATCTTGCTACAATTCAAATTCAAGCTAGCAATATCTGTCTCACAGACTAGTTCAATAGCTTCCTAATTTCTTTTTTTTTATTATTTTAACATTTATTAATTATTGAGAGACAGAGAGACACAGAGAGTGGGCAGGGGACGGGTAGAGAGAGGGGGAGACATAGAAGCTGAAGTAGGCTCCAGGCTCTGAGCTGTCAGCACAGAGCCCGACACGGGGCTCGAACTCACAAACTGTGAGATCATGACCTGAGCTGAAGTCGGTCGCTCAACCAACTGAGCCACCCAGGCGCCCCTCTTCCTAATTTCTCTGTGTATAAAAACCTGTCTCCTACAACCATTCTCCACACAACAGAATGACCACACAAAAACATAAATAATATTATGTTCCTTCCATGTTTAATCCCTACAATGGCATCCTATCACATTTAAAATAAAATCTAAACTCTCTCATTTTACAGAAAGTAGAGAGCTGCATTTTTAGTTTGTCCAAGTGGTTGGTGACAAAGTTAGAATGAGCATTCACATCTCCTTACAATGCAGCGCTCCTTACTAAGTACTATCATGGCTCTCAGTCAGCAACTCCTCATGAATGCTCTCATTTAAAACATAAGCTAACTTTATAGTTTAAAAGTGCCCCCAGAATGTAAAAAAAGAAATGATAGGAAAACACAAATAAAAAGATCACAGTAGGCTTGGACATAAACATAACTCCCAAATCTCATATTTTTTGAGGGAGTAAAACGCAAAGATGCACCAAAGCACTGCATCAAAATATATTTAGACAGGAAAGGGAAATATTCCAATGAAAAAAAATCAAATTTTCATAATCCTCCCCCCACTCACATGACTCTAATTCTTATTAAGCAAAGTCGACTATAAGAAACAGGTTTCTTACCACCTTCCAGACAGTGATTTTAAATCATAACTCAAAACTTTCAACCATGTCAAGTAATTTACATAAGTAAATTTCAGATATATATCACAGAAGCGAAAAGCAATTTTACCCCACAAGTTTGAGTGCATATATTCTGTAGTATCATAGCCATGAAAAATATAAACTTTTTGTGAGAGATGTGACTAAAATTTGCCAGTTCTGCTCTATCAACGCAGATCAATTCTCGTGCAGAGAAAAGGAAGACGAAAATAGTTGAAGAGATTGGATAAATAGAAAACTCAAGAATCCGAAAATATTACTGAGGAAAAATAAATTGAAAACTTAACATCTAAGAAATAGACAAACAAAAAAGTGCTCAGGTGGAAAGTTATAAAAAGAAAGAAGAACTGAAAAAGAAAAAAATAAAAGGGGGTTTTATCAGTAGAGAGGGGAGGTCACCCTTAAGTTTAATTTTCCAGTTCAAGCACTGTGTAATTATGTAAGCACAGTGAGAACTGTTCCACCAATAACCTTCAAACCAACCTGGAAAGACCTTTCCAGACAAAGAGCTTCCAATCATACCTCAAAACTTCCAACTGTGTTAAATAATATATACAAGCATCTTGCAGGTATATAGCAGAGAAATAAAAATAGTTGGTTATAGGTAAGAACAATTTTTATTCTCTACTCTACTTATTTTTGCTGCATTATTTGTCTGAAAAAAACTAGAGTAGCCATAGATTACTACAGAAGAAATCCATATGATCTGTATTAATGTTCCTAACTGTACCCCAAATTTTAGGACAATAGCAATTTATCGTGTTTTGAGCTATCTTGAGATTCAGGAGACTATGTCTTCGAGATTTTTAAGGATAAAAGAGATCTCACAAAATTAAAACTAAAACGCTTGTGAGAAACATGCACTAGTACTAAGTAATGCACTCACAATTAAAGATAAAAGATATACAGAATTAAAAATAAAGAGACAATTTCTATAAATTTCTTATTAAAAAAATTGTACAAACTCTTCTGAGTTCTAAACTAAATCTCTCAATGGCTATGACATTGTAGGTAAAGGCTACAGTCAAAACATGCCAGCATCACTTCAAGAAAAACCCTGTCCAATTCACTACATTTTAAACATATTCCTACCTATTCCTCCTAGAAACTCTAGTCAACAGGGTCACCTAGAAGACTCAGCCAGTTGGTTAAGTGTCCAACTTCGGCTCAGGTCATGATCTCATGGTCCATGAGTCTGAGCCCCACGTCAGGCTCTGTGCTGACAGCTCAGAGCCTGGAGTCTGCTTCAGATTCTGTGTCTCCCTCTCTCTCTGCCCCTCCCCCTTCAAGTTCTCTCTCTCTCTCTCAAAAATAAATAAACATTAAAAAAATTATTTAAAAAAAAGAAACTAAAGTCAACAAAGATCTTTTACATTTGTTTATCAAGAGGAGCAGAAGAAATAAACCACATGGACAAACTCAAGGGCATAACCAGAAATAAAGTAAAAAATAGGGAAGGAAGCTGAGAGTTTCATATAGTTTAGGTTATCTTATATAATTCTGTGTATACACAATTAAATACTCTATTGGTAATGGAATAAGAGACTAATAAAATTTTTTTCTCTAATTTAGCAATTCTCAGGGGGATTCCAAGACTCTTTCAGAGGATCTCCAAGGTCAAACCTATATTCATAATAATATTAATACATTATTTGCCCTTTGGACTCTCATTTTTTTTTGGGTGTTACAGTAGGGTTTTCCAGAGGCTAAATTATGTGTGATATCTCAAGATACTGACTACAGACGAAGATAAAAGAATCCAGCTGTCTTCCACTAAATCAAACATCAAAGAGATTTGCAAAAATGTAAAATAATGCCAATTTTCTTACTAAGTTTTTCTTTTCTTTTGGAAATATGTTGTGTTAGTTCTCTATTGCTGCAAAACAAATCTCCACAATCATGATGACTTAAAAAAAAATTACACTTATTATCTTACGGTTTCTATAGAAACTGTCAGGAGTCCAAGTATGGTTTCAAGGGTGTAATCAAGGTGTTGGCTGAACCACGTTCCCTTTGGAGCTTAGGGTCCTTTTCCAAGCTAAGATGATTGTTGACAGAATTCAGTTCGTTGTGACTCTAAGACTGAAGTCTCCTTTTCCTGCGTTCAGCTCCCAGAGACTCCCCTCTCAGATCCCTGCCATACATGCTTCCCACAGCCCCTCACTACATGGTAAGTGACTTCTTCAAAGCCAGAGAAAAAACTCTGGCTTCGGTCTAAGACACAGTCTCACATAATGTAATGTCATCACAGAAATGACCATCCCACCATTTTTGCCATATTCTTTTAGCTAGAAGCAAGTCACAGGTTCCATACATACTCAAGGGAAGGGCAAACCTCACTGTAGGTCAACTTAGAACTCTATTTACTCCCTCCCTATGGTTAGTTAAAACTTAGTGGATTTAGTGTTTATTTAAATTAATTAATAAAGGTATATTTTAATTCTCAGGTTTTATTTCTAATATGGTAAATACCAACAAATATAATCTATATACACAAAAACTCTTTGAGATCCTCAATTATTTTTAAGTTTGTAAAGAGATCTCAAGACCAAAATGTTTGAGAACCACTGCTCTAATCTAAGCTGGCTCTTATATATTTGCTTTCTCTGATATCTGACACATGATAAAAGATAAGAAAATTTACTTTCTGCAAGTAGTGTTCCTATCTTAGAACAAATAAGTGGTAAGCATGCTCCCCATATAGAATGAAATTTAAAATTGAGGAAATTATCCAAATTATTCAGCTTTCCATATCATTCAGCTTGAAATTTGGAACCATGATTATTTACTTTTGTAAATGGTTAACTATTCCCCACCTAATCCCACACTTTCACGATTTCAGGGAATTGCAGGAGCAATGTCCTTGGGTAGAAAACACAGGTAGGTTCTATGCATAACTAAAACAGGGATTGTTTATCTATAGTAACATGCAAAAAGGTAGAGAATATGAGCACAGATGCTTCAATATAAATAAGTGTAAAAGAATTCAAAGGCTCCACCATGATACTAACTGCTCTCATTCATGTTATTATGGATTGATAAATTTAGATGCCTGAATCCTCAAACAGTTAAAGGTATTAAGTAGGAAAATATGTCTTGATCTTGATTTCAAGGTTTGACTCCAACTCCCTTGTTTGTTTGTTTGTTTGTTTGTTTGTTTTAACTCTGGTGAGATATGTTAGACCTTGTATGAGCCTTAGAAAGCCTATTTGTTCTTGCACCTTAAGCTTCAGTATCCAACATGGCAAAGCCAGTGGCTAGCTTCTTAGTCTCACCCTTCTTCCTCTATGATCTTCCAAAGGGGACTGCCCAGTTGTTTCATCCCAGAACTGTCTTATCACGTCAGCTACAGGAGATGAAAATATACAGTGAAAAAAAAAAATGGAAGTAGTTATTTATCCCAACCAAGTTTCATATATTACCACTTTCTTCACTTTATTAAAGATCCAAAAAACACTTCTACACTCACCAGTCCTCATCCTTGCCCACCTTAGTGTAGCAGTCCAATTTTGTAGCCTTTATCCATTATATCCCTGACCAATATCAGAACTGTTTCACCTGGTATATATCAGGGTATGGGGAGAGGTGGGTGAGATGCCCTAGAAGTCAGTATACCACATTAATATCACCATAAAAACCAAACTACAAACACTCCCATAGCTCATTGTTCACACTAAAACTGTCAATATATCAATAGACTCTCACACTAAAACTGTCAATATATCAATAAACATACAGTAAAAAAAAAAAAAAATTGTGGGGCTCCTGAGTGGCTCAGTCGGTTAAGTGCCAAACATCAGCTCAGGTCCTAATCTCACAGTTCGTGAGTTCGAGCCCCACTTCGGACTCTGTGCTGTCAGCTCAGAGCCTGGAGACTGCTTCAGATTCTGTATGTCTCTCTCTCTCTCTCTCTCTACCCCTCCCCCGCTCATTTAAAAATTGGTGTAAAGAATTATATAAGCATATATACTAATATTAGTTAAGAACTTGTTATAGCTTATTAAATCTTATATATTTATGCATGAATGACTTGAGAAATCCAAGATACACATTAGTGTTGGAATGAATTACAGTCTCACCAATGGTCTCACAAATGGTTTGGTGTTAACCAATAATTTTCTCAGCAATTACTTAAAAAAGAGTGTTTCTGGCTAACAAAACCACCACCACTAACAAATTATTCCATCTTAATGTCTTTCTAGCTTTCCTTTCCTTCCAACTTTACTTTCCTTGATATAATGATCAGTACCAAAACAAAACCATATTTAAGTGAATATATGGCCTTCAAAAGAAGCTTGTTAAAAATGAATTTATGGACACTTTTTTTTTTTCTCAAGAAATAGTAAGCAACAAGTTCGGTCTAAGTCAATTAAATGTCACTGATTAGGAGAATGGATATTGGCTTATAATATTTGAGGTAAGACTGAAAAGCAACTCATTCTAAAGTGACCAATATAGTCAAGTCATACTGTGAAGGAAGTAGGTAACAGCTTTCCAAGACTTTGAATAAGAAAGACAAAATAACTGAACAAAAGGCAAAATTTCTATAAGTCAAAGGAAATTAACTGACTGAACGTCTCTGTGTGAAAAGTAAAAAGTTGCCAAATCCAGCCAGAGACGCAGAGGGAAAAATGTCACTGGAATTATCCCAAAGATACTGGCAGACAAAAAGGTAAGTTGAAATTGGAATAAAATATGGTTCTAAGATAGAGATCAGTAGGTACATGGAAAAGTTAAAGTTGGAAATAAGTGTTCTATTATCATGTTTTATTCTGCGGGCACATGGGTGGCTCAGTCAGTTAAGCATCTGACTCTTGGTTTCAGCTCAGGTCATGATCCTACAGTTTGTGAGTTCAAGCCCCACCTTGGGCTCCACGCTGACAGTACGGAGCCTGCTTGGATTGTCTCTCTCCCCCTCTCTCTCTGCCCCTCCCCTACTTGTGTGCTCTCGCTCTCTCTCTCTCTCAAAATAAATAAACTTAAAAAAAATTTTTTAATGTTTTATTCTGTCTCCAGCATTTTTAAAAGAGAAGAAGATAGCATGATTTTCAAATTATTAGTGAGACATCCCCAGAATGAGTACAGCTGCCATGACTTATAAAAATAGACTTGATATTTTTTATCCATATGCTCAAGAATAAATATGTAACCTGAGTATTTGATATCTATTGATGAAATTAAATTCATAATTTTAAAAAACCTAGCCACATGAAAACTCCAGGCATCTGGCATCAGAGGCAAATTCCACCAAACATTTGGAGAAGAAACGATAACAGTTGTACACAAACTCTTACAGAAAACTGAGGATAGAAGATCACTTCCTAACCCATCTTAGGAGGCCAGCATTCCCCAGATACCAAAACCAAAGATATATATTAGAAGGAAAGGAACCTACACACCTAAATCCTTCATGAATAGAAGTTAAAAATTCTCTAACAGGACATCAGTAAATCAAATCCAGCAATATATAAATAGAACAATACCATCATGAACAAAAGGGGCGTTCCAGGAATGCAAGGCTGGTACAACACTTGAGAACAGTATAACTTACTACAGGAACAGATTAAAAAAGAAAATTCAAATTATCATCTCAATAGAGGCAGAAAAAAACACCTGACAACATTCCACAGCCTATCACTCAGCAAACTAAGAATGGAAGAGGAATTCCTTAACCTCATAAAGGATATCTATGTAACACCTACAATTAACATCACGTTTGACTGTAAAAAAGTCAAAGCATCAACCATAAGATTGGAAAGAAGGTAAAGATGTCAATGTTACCACTTCTATTTAACACTGAGGTGGATGCACTAGCCAGTAAAATAGTACAAGAAATGGAAATAAACTGCTTACAAACTGAAAAGAAATAAAGCTGTCCTTTTTTTACACATGACACCATCATCTATATAAAAAAATCTCAAAGAATGTTTAAAAACATAGTGTGGTACTGTCCCCAGATAGCCAAATAGACCAATAGGACAGAATAGAGAACTCAAAAATGACCCAACTACATACAGAAATATGTTAAACAGGTGCTACCAAAATCCAGTAGTGGGCAAGTGGATTATTTAATAGCTGCTGCTGGGAACCCTGGCTCACCATATGGGAAGGTTAAACTTGAACTTATATTTTGTCATAACTACAAGTAAATTCAGACTGATTAAAGACATATATGAAAAAGGCAGAACATAAAAGCTAACCACAGAAAGTGCAAAAGAATATTTCTAGGATCTTTGAGTGAGGTCTGACTTCTTAATCATGACTAAAAGATCACAAACTATAAAGAAAGTAATGGATTTTACTATATCAAAATAAGAATGTTCAACAAAGACACTGAAGATGAAAATGACAGGGAGCTAATTTTTTTCAATTGGGCAAATAACATACATAAACAATTCACAGCTATGGCAGCCCAAATTACTAACAAGTATATGAAGGAATTCCTGACTTCGACGTAATCAGGAAATTTCAAATTAGAACAAGAATACCCCTTAACATCTACCAGACTGGCAGAACACAAACGTCTGAATGTTACTATTAGTAATTAGATGAGGATTCACAAATCCTCAAGCACTGCAGGTAGGAGTATGGACAGAGACATTCTTGAAAACAGAAACTAGTTAAACAAAATATATATACCCTATGTTACAGAAATTCCACATCTAGATATACACACTTCAGAAGAAGACTTGCATAGGTCCATAGGAGGCATGTTCCAAGGATGTTCACTGATTCACTGTGTGCGGTAGTGAGGAGTTTTCACATAGCTTAGATTCTCCATCACTAATGGATTGTCAAATAAAATATGATACATACTAGAAATATGTATTAGCTTACTACTGCTGCCATAACAAATTCCCACAAATTTAGTGGTTTAAAACAATACCAGTTTATTGTCTCAGTTTTGTATGTCCAGATGTCTAGTGGAAGCTTCGATGGACCAAAATCAAGGTGCCAGATGAATTTTTAGAGGCTCTAGGAAAGAAAATTTTTTTTTGTTCTTTGCTCCTTCATGTTGTTGGCAGAATTCAGTTCCTTGAGGTTGTAGACCAAGGTCACTATTTTCTTGCTGGCTATAAACTGAGAGTGGTTCCCAATTTCTAGATGCTACGGAATGGACTTACGGTCCCCTTCCTTATCCTCAAACTCAACAATGGCCAGTCAAGTCTGTCAGGCTTTGAATCCCTCCTTTTCCTTCTTCCATCTCATCTCATTGACCCAGTCAGGAAAGGTTCTCTACTTTTAAGAACCCAAATGAGTAGACTGGACTCATCTAGAAAATCCAAGATAATTTTCCCATCTCAAGATCTATGGACATCTTTAGAGACCATTATTCTGTCTACCACAGAATATAATGCAACAATAGACTGATATCCCTACATAAATAAATCTTTTCAAATGTAGCATCTAAAGCACCACATCATTTATGTAATTTAAAACATGTACATACACAATACAAGATTTTTTTATTATTCAAAGATCCATATTTAGGTGGGGAAAGAATACAACAGAAAAGCCCTATAGGGATCACTTAAATGCCATAAACTGATAAATATGACTAACAAAACTTACATCTGAGAACCAAAATAAATTAGAGTGGCAGAAGAGATATTAATGATCTAGGAACATCAACACTATACAAGTTTCTTTCCTACTATTTTTATATCATCTTCTGTCTTTAAATTTTTTTCATTAAAATTCTGTTAAAGTTTTAACAAACCTATAAAACCTTCCCCAAAGTGCCCTATGTAATTCCATCATTTAAATGTGTTCATTTAATTCTTTAATTCCATAGATTTCTTCTTATTTATTTATTTATTTAATTTTGAGAAAGAGAAAGCTCAAGCAGGGGAGGGGCAGAGAGAGGGGGAGAGACAGAATCTCAAGTAGGCTCCACACTGTCAGCGCAGAGCCCAACATGGGGCTTGATCTCACGAACCATGAGATCACGACCTGAGTCGAGATCAAGAATTGGACACTTAACTGAATGAGCCACCCAGGCACCCCTCTAAGTCCATATATTTCTAAGTTATATTTTGTTACATTTGTTTTTACCAAATTCAAATAGATGACTATATCATTAGTCCTGACTTCCTGGATTATAAATTCTTATGGCATAGAGCATCTTCTACCTTTTTTTGTATTTCTCTTTCTATATGAGTGTTATAAAGTAGATACTTAAAAAATATTATAGGCTAAGTAGCTGAAGTGATATTTGCTGCAATATAGTTCCATGCAGAGCTTTCTACAAGTCCAACAAGTACTATGCATGATTTTCATTAGATACTACATAGAAAGCCCCCAAGAAGAATAGGGAGATCATGTAATATATTGTCAACGTCAGGACTTTTGAGAGTAAAGTAAGTGCTCTTAAAAATTATGCTGGGACAACAGGTATAAGCCAGGACTGACCCTAACAAATGGGGATATAGGTCACCTTACCCGAAAATAGACTGAAGAACCTGAAAAACAGCAAGATATTTAGTCACATTCTATAAACTGAAGCTAAAATGTGATGGGTCAAAGCAAACATGCATAAGAATTGCTTTAAAAAATACATTAAAGCACCTAAAATGCTCCATCATCATTGTAGGTGTCCAAGGAACAAGACTATACCAGACATCAGTCTTATATGTAGCAACAGTAGGTTAGTTCTTTTACGCAGGTTAACGTGTTCTTACAAAGACATTACCAAAAGAATTATTCTAAAGGGCACAGAAAAATACAGTACTGGATTACATAAATAAATTCAATTTTCATAAACATAGCATAATTGTAACAGGTAATTGGTATGAAAAAGCCCATTGGTGGGGGCGCCTGGGTGGTTCAGTTGGTTAAACGACCAACTCTGGATTTTGGCTCAGGTCCTGATCTCATGGTTTGTGAGACTAAGCCTCGCATGGGGCTCTGGGCTGACAGTGCAGAGCCTGCTTGGGATTCTCTCTCCCCATTCTCTCTGCCCTTCCCCTGATCTCTCTGCCCTTCCCCTGCTTACTCGCTCTCCCTCTGTCAAAATAAATAAATAAACTTTAAAAAGAAGAAAAGAATCAGTTATCTACTTGTCTTTTCAGTGATTTATTTAAATTCATTCCAATTTTACTAATAGTCATTGAGTGCCTACGATTTCTAGAACCTAAACCAGGCATGCTTGGACACAAAGATGTAAAAGACAGTATACTTTAAAGTTGCTCAAAATTTAGTAAGAGGGAAACAAGTTGATAGAAGGTCAGATGGAGGTAAGTGCTGTAATAGAGGTGCACTTGTAAGCAAAAAATATCATTCTTGCTGGAAAAAAAAATAATGGAAAGCTTCGTGTAAGTAGGGATATTTAGGCTAAGATTCGAAGTAAAAGTAAGATCTAGGTGGAAATGCCAAGGTACACCCTTACTTAAGGATCTTGGAACACTTTCTCTGCCTGGAGTGTTCTTCCTCCGGATAACCACATGACTTACTTCTTCACCTCTTTCAGGTCTTAACTCGATGTTAAGGTGTTCCCTAACCTCTAATTTAAAATTGTTAATCATCCCTCCTCCCCCTCAAAAAAATCCCTTTCTCTCTTCCCCTGTATTATCTTCCTCTGCAGCACTGAGGTCAGAGCGTAGGAGGTCCCACTCACATCTAAGGGAATGGCGCCCCCTGGCGTTCTCCACACACACATAGCGTCCAACACACAGGCCTCAAGTTGTATCACTATCCAGTTAACTAGTTATTTCTTACCTCTTTGTCTTCCCCAACTAAAAAGCAACCTCCATGAGGGATTTTGTCTATTTTGTTCCCTGCTATACCCTCGGCACCTAGAAAACTGTCTGGCACACGATCAACAGTAAATATTTGTTAAATTAGTATATGCATTGCTAGAACAGAATTCTAGATAAAGAGGTACAGCATGAGCAAATACTCTAAATTTGAAGACTAAAAGATGCTTTTTAAATTCATTAGTTATCTACTATGGCTGTATTATAGGTTGCATGAGGCAGAAAGTGATAGGAGATGAGGTTAAAAAATACAGATAATTAGTGAGCCTCGAAAAATTGAATGATAGGATTTTGAGCCAGAAAAATGTATGTTTCAAATGAAACTATACCTATGATTTTGGAATCTTGAGAAACCATTTTAGTATAAAAAAGGGTATCTTAAGCCCCACCTTACATTCTCGTGGGAATTAAAATTAAACGCCTTACATTTTTTCTCGCAGAGCCTAGAACATACTAGGTAATCAATGGATGCTAATGTCCCTCAGAAAACTAAGGATTTGAAATTTAAGTAAAAAATGGGAAGGTATCAAATGAGAGGAAATGAATGACTTTGTTATATCTGTACTTTTAAAATCCTTGTTCTGGTGGGGATGCAAGCTGGTGCAGCCCTCTGGAAAACAGTATGGAGGTTCCTCAAAGAAACTAAAACAGAACTACCCTACGACCCAGCAGTTGCACTACTAGGTATTTATCCACAGGATACAAGTGTGCTGTTTCGAAGGGACACACGCACCCCCATGTTTATAGCAGCACTATCAACAGTAGCCAAAGTATGGAAAGAGCCCAAATGTCCATCGATGGATGAATGGATAAAGAAGATGTGGTATATATATACAATGGAGTATTATGTGGCAACCAAAAAGAATGAAATCTTGCCATTTGCAACTACGTGGATGGACCTGGAGGGTTTTATGCTAAGTGAAATTAGTCAGAGAAAGACAAAAATCATATGACTTCACTCATATGAGGACTTTAAGAGACAAAACAGATGAACATAAGGGAAGGGAAACAAAAATAATATAAACACAGGGAGGGGGACAAAACAGAAGAGACTCATAAATATGGAGAACAAACAGGGTTACTGGAGGGGTTGTGGGAGGGAGGATGGGCTAAATGGGCAAGGGGCACTAAGGAATCTACTCCTGAAATCATTGTTGCACTATATGCTAACTAATTTGGATGTAAATTTTTAAAAATTAAAAAGTAAAAATTAAATTAAAAAAATAAAAATAAAATAAAATCCTTATTCCGGAAGGAGAGTAGAGAATGGAGAAAAGCAAATAAACTGAGACCCAGAAAACCAGAAAGCAAGAAACAATACCTCAACAGGGCAGTGATATCCATAACTGGAAAGGAAGGGTTGAATACAAGAGATATAGTAAAGGTGCAGTTGGCCAAGCACGTAAATAAATACTCACTGAATATGAAAATCAAGAGAAAGAGGGTTAGAAAATACTATGGAAGTATCTTAACTTGGGCAGCAGGATGATTGAGGGTACCTCAAGAGCTGGGGAATGACAACAGAGCTGCCCCTTTGGGAGGAAACACACACTTAGATTTAGAACGTTTTGATTTTGAAATATTTATGAACAAAAAGTAAGACTGTACAGCCTGCAATTGTAAATACAAGTCTGGCACATGGAGATCTCAAAACTAGACACAAACATTTTGGAATAAATATAATATTCACCCAGGAAAGGCAATGACACACCGGAAGTTCTGTTTTTCACACTCTCCAGTGCCAGCTTAATCCACTGAGGAGTCCTATAGCCATCTCTGCAAATAGAATCAAGTCATTTTGCTTCAGGGGCACACCTTTGCCATCTGGTGGCAAAAATGACAAATGATAAATATCCTTGATCATTCAAAAGCTGAACTCTCTTATCACTTATCAGTGCCATTTCCAGCAATATATTACAGGGAAAGAATATTTCATACTTCATTTCTAACACAATCGCTATTTCTCTTCTCACTTTTTGCTCTGATCACTAATACACCCAAACTATATAGCTGGAAGAAGTATTTTTTAGTACAGTTTTTTGGTTGTTTTTTGTTTGTTTTTGTATTTATTTATTTTTGAGAGACAGAGAGAGACAGAGCACAAGTGGGGGAGGGGCAGAGAGAGAGGAAGACACAGAATCTGAAGCAGGCTCCAGGCTCTGAACTGTCAGCACAGAGCCCGACATGGGGCTCGAACTCACAGACTGTGAGATCATGACCTAAATCGAAGTCAGATGCCTAACCGACTGAGCCACCCAGGCACCCCAGTTTATTTATTTTTTGAGAGAGACAGAGACAGAGACAGAGACAGACCACGCGAGCTGGGGAGGGGCAGAGAGAGGGAGAGGGAGAGAATCCCAAGCAGGTTCTGCACTGTCAGCGTGGAGCCTGATGCCTGGTTCAAACTCACGAACTGCGAGATCATAACCTGAGCCAAAGCCAAGATTCTGATGCTGAACTGACTGAGCCACCCAGGAGCCACTGAAAGAAATATTATTGGTAAAAATATAACCTCCCTACTCTCCAGAACCTTCCCACTTTTCCACAATTCACTCATTGCATAATCTAAGATACATCACAAGTTACTTAGCTAAATAACTATGAAATTTAATGTATTACTAGAGCTCAGTTGCCAAGTATCTTACTTTCAATGACTAATAGTTTGAATTGCTTCTGTACCAGAAATGGACTTTTGAAACTAGATACATGCTTTGAACAGACTGATAAATAGAACAGTACAGAACATCTATAAATATACCTTAAAATACAATAATTCAATGTGTGATAAAAATGGCATCTCAAATCAGTGGGATGAAAAGATTCACCACTCAATAAACAGTTGTGGGACAAAGAGTAACCATGTATATAAAAAAGTAAGGTTAGATCTGTACCTCACACCATAGTCTAATAAGTTTCTGATAGATCACTGTTTCATAATGTCAAAGAAAAATCATAATAGTATTAGGAGAAGTCAAAGGGATATTTTTAATCTTAGTGAAAAGACAGCAACAACAAAGGATTCGACTATACCCCTCTCCATTGAATATATATATAAATAGCCAATAAGCACAAGAAAAGATGATCAATATCATGAATCATGAGGGATATGCAAATCAAAACCACAAGATAAAATTTCACATTCACAAGCATGACTATAATAGAAAAGACAAGAAAATTGAAAAGATATGGCCACACAAAAACTTGCGTAACAGCACTATTCATAATAGCTCAAATGTGGAAACAACTCCAATGTCCATCAACTGATGAATGGCTAAGTAAAATGTGGCATATTCACCCAATGAAATATTATCCAGTCATAAAAATGAATGAATTACTGATTCCTGCTCCAACATAAATGAACCTTGAAAACATTATTCTAAGTGAAAGAAGCCAGACACAAAAAGCCATATATTGTATGATTCCATTTTTATGAAATACCCAGAATAGGCAAATCCTGGGAGGTATAGATTGGTGGTTGCCAGGGAGTGGAGGGCAGGGGAGAATGGTGACTGACTGCTCATGGGTATGGAGTTTGTTCTGGTGATAGTAGAACCGCTCTGGAATTAGTGGTGATGGTTGCCCAAATTCACAAATATACTAAAATCTACTGAATTGTTTAATTTAAAGGGTGAATTCTACCTCAAGTGAATTAGATCTCCATTTTTTAAAAAGTAAATGGGAGTCATAAAAGAAAAAAATCGCAAACACTATAAAAGACATGGTTATGTGTATGCACTGGAAAAAGGACAACATAAGCAAAACCAAACGACAATAACAAACTCAGAAAAAACATTTGCAATCTCAGGTAAGCAGAAATCCCCTACAGTTCCTGCCACCTGGTATAAACACCTTGTGTTATCCCCTCCTTTTGACTGTTGGTGGGATCTGTGAGTATGATGGGATTATCATTCCCATACATTATATGACAAAAGTGAGGTGATTTTGTAGATATGATTAAGGTCCCTACTCAGTTGACTTTAAGTTAATGAAAAAGAAAATTATGAGAGGTGGGCTTGATCAAGCAGAAAGTTAACAACCCTTTAAAAGAGCTTATAGAGGTCAGAGACAGAAGTCAAAAAGATTCACAGCAATATAGACATTCTCCTGTTGGTTCAAAGAAAAAAAACAACTGTCATGCTATGGGAAGGGACACTTGGCAAGGAACAGTGGGTGGCCTCTAAGAGCTGGGAGCCTCAGTCATACAATTTCAAGGCATTGAAGTTTGCCAATAATCAGTGAGCTTGGAAAAGGACCCTGAGCATCAGATGAGACTACAGCCCCAGCCAACACTTTGATTTCAGCCCAGTGAGACTCTGAGCCAAGGATCCAGCTAACCTTTCCCCTGATCTTGACCCGTGGAGCTGTGAGATAATAAATTTAAATTCTTTTAAGCCATTAGGTTTTACACAGCAATAGAAAGCTATATACAATCCACTGCACCAAGAATTCTCTTCCATAGTATACATAGAGATGCTAAAAATCCATTTATTTTTTAATGTTTATTTATTTTTTTTATTTTTTTTTTACATTTATTCATTTTTAAGAGACAGAGAGAGACAGAGCATGAGTGGGGAAGGGGCAGAGAGAGAGGGAGACACAGAATCTGAAGCAGGCTCCAGGCTCTGACCTGCCAGCACAGAGCCCGACGTGGGGCTTGAACTCATGAACTGTGAGATCATGACCTGAGCCGAAGTCAGACACTCAACCAACTGAGCCACCCAGGCGCCCCATAATGTTTATTTATTTTTGAGAGAGAGAGTGAGCAGGGGAGGTGTAGAGAGAGGGGGCGAGGGGACAGAGGACTCGAAGCAGGCTCTGCGCTGACAGCAGAGAGCCCAATATGGGGCTCAAACTCGCGAACTGTGAGATCACGGCCTGAGCGGAAGTTGGACACTCTACACTCAACCAACTGAGCCATCCAGGTGCCCTGAGATGCTAAAAATTCATTCAGATAAAGACTAACAGAAAAACGGGCAACAGAGTTAAAAAAGAAAAAAAGGAATACAAATATTCTTCAACATATACAAACATGCTCAACTTGATTCATTTATGATACAAGAAAGATGAAAAGTTCTATAACTTTGGAGTGCCTGAGTGGCTCAATTGGTTAAGCATCTGACTTGGGCTCAGGTCACGATTTCACAGTTTGTGGGTTCAAGCCCCGCATCAGGCTCTCTGCTCTCAGCACAGAACCCACTTGGATCATCTGCGTCCCTCTTTCTCTGCCCTTCCCCCACTGGTGTTCTCTCTCTCTCTCTCTCTCTCTCTCTCTCTCTCTCTCTGAAAATAAATAAACTTAAATAAAAAAGGTCTATAACATTGTGTTGGCTAAAGAGTTAGAAAGCAGTAACTAAATTGTTGACAGAAGAATAGATTGGTACATGCTTTATAGTAAGCAATATAGCAATGCCTACAAAAAATTAAAACTGCACATACATTTTTACCAAGTGATCACAATTCTGGAAATTTTATTTTATCTTATAGATATGCTACCTATATGTACCACATATACATGAGATTATTTATTACAATAGTGTTTATAATAGCAAAAAATGGGCAATAACCTAAATGTCTGTCATAGGGACTAAATAATTTTGACACACCCATTAAAAGTAATGATAGGGGTGCCTAGGTGGTTCAGTTGGTTAAGCATCCAACTTGGCTCAGGTCATGATCTCATGATTTGTGGGTTTGAGCCCTGTAACAGGCTCTGTGCTGACAGCTCACAGCCTGGAACCTGATTGAGATTCTGGGTCTCCCTCTCTCTCTGCCCCTCCCCCGCTGTGTCTCTCTCTGTCTCTCAAAAATGAACAAATGTTAAAAAAAAACTTTTTAATAAAGTAATGATAAAACACACTCATCATGTACTAGCAAAAAAAAAAAAAAAAGATCTCCAACATATACACACACGTATATATGTATGTGTATATAATATATCATTTTAAAGGAATAAATATATATACATATATAAATATGTATATGTATACCCCTACATTTGAAGAGAACATTTATAAAAATTTACACAAACAAAAACCCAGTGGTTGTACAGGAAAAAGAAATGGAGTGAGTAGAGTATGGAACAGGTATATAAAATAGGGAGATACCATACAGAAGAAGAAATATATCTTGAAGCATAAGAAAATCCTTCTCCATGAGCTCAGAGGTCTTAAAATTTACTCTCAAAAAAAAAAAAAAGTTCAAAAAGAAAATGCAAATCAAAAACGGGGGTAATTAAGCAAGATTTATTTATTTCTTTATTTTTTGAGAGGGAGGGAGAGAGAAAAGCAGGGCTCACCCATTGTGGGGTTCGTGCTCACCCGAAGTGGGGCTCACCTGATGTGGGATTCGAACTCATGAACCGTGAGATCATGACCTGAGACGAAATCAGATGCTCAATGACTGAGTCACCCAGGTGCCCTCAAACAAGATCTTAAACCATATTTTAAATCAGCATTGCAGTCTTTCAAGTGCAATAATACTAAGTCATTTTGAACAAAATAACTTCTAACACTTCCTGTTAAAGAAAAAATAAATTTAATCTAATTTTACTAAAAATATGTTTTTCATATATTATTCATTTTTTTTTTACTTCTAACCTATGAAGAAAGGTAAGCTTTTTTAAAGTATCAAAACTATGGTGAGAATTAATATCAAAAGACAGGATAACTCCAAATCCCATGCTGTAAATGAGTTCAAGAGTTGTTACTCTTGCCTCACATCCAGTTTAAGAGGCACAAAACATAAAATTCTACTTATATCCTTTTCAGTCAGGGTAATCTTGTTATGGTCCACTAGCAAGATCAATTTTGTTATTCAATGTCAGATCAAAATGCCTACAGCCCATCCTAAAATACTTTTATATGTGTACCATTATGTGCATAATCAAATGGTGAGACATTTTTAATAGCTTTCAAATGGCAGACTTTATAATTATGTTCTAGCTATCTCCACCCCAATTAGCATAAATCTCAATTCAACTATGTGTTATCCTGGACCTTAACCATATTTTCATAGCAAAGTTTCGTTTCTTGACTACTGAATCTCCTATAAGTTAGCTTTAAGCTAACATATTGTATGAATTCCCAAGCATTATTTAAAATACATATGCCAATAATGTACTGATTTTCAATATGAAGGCTACTACAAACTCCTTTCATTCAATTATTTAACAAATTGAACATTTTGAACAAACTGAATTATTAAACAAATTCTATGCGTGGTCATTTTCCCCACCATGTAGAACAGTTGAGCACTAAAAACCTTTTTGGAGACATACGGGAATAAAATAGACAAGGTTAAGAAACAGAGACAAGATACTGAGATCAAGTTCATAGTATTTGAGTCCACAACTCCAGTTATTCATAAGGTCTATCCTCATTCTTTTCCTGGGGGTTCTGTCAGACACTCCAATGCCCTTATGATTCACCCCCCTTTTTCTTAAGCTATTTTATAATTCCATTCATTCAGCATTTTGACAAGTATTCACTGAGCACCACTGTGTGTCAATTACTGTGCAAAGTGCTACGTATACATTAATGAAAAAGATACACATGACTCTTGCATCAGGAAATTTACTTTGCTCAATTCCTCCTTTACTTTTATAGAGAAAATTTTCAATGTTTTTTAAAATGCTTTTTAGAATGTCAGCATTTACTGGTGCAGTGAAGTTCTTTTCTTTTTTTTTTTTAATATAATTTGTTGTCAAATTGGCTTACATATAGCACCCAGTGCTCATCCCAACAAGTGCCCTCCTCAATGCCCATCATCCATTTTGAAGTTCTTCTTCAAATGGAGTCAATAATTTACTTTTTGCGTGCCCCACCCCCCAAAAATTCTTGTGATTGAAAATGACTAAAATGAGTTTTAAAGAACTAACATCAAAAGAAAAGTCATGCTTGACAGAATGACATGTAAAATATACCTTCTGTATCTGTATTATTTTGTCATCTTTAGATCTTCTTAAAGTAACTAATTTCTAAAATAGATGTTGCTTCTTCACCAGATTTTATTTTCCTTTTTGAATTCACGTTTTCAGTGACTATGAGCCCTCTAGTGGAAGGCAAAGAAAACAAAAATTTTGTGCAAATTACACGTTGCTCAGTAAGAATGCATTTTCTTTTTTCGGCACCTTGCTGATGAAATAGTTATTGCAAAATTTTTAAAAATCACAAAATAATAAAATACACAAATAGTTGTAGGCTCATACTATACAATAAATGCCAATACCACTGTAGGAAAAAACATTCAGACCACCTTCTATGCACTCTATGACTATAAGACTGTTCAGCCTCTCTTTCCTGAACATATTTCACATACAACTAACCTACAATTTCTGAAGTCTCCCACAAACGTGACTTCCTGCATCTCGAATGCTAAAGAATGAGCCATGACAAAACAGGCCTCTATACTAAAGGGCAAGTGCAGGAACAATGTCAAATATTCCTCCCACCACCACCAGTGACCTTTAGATCACACTTCGTTTTGTCAGTGAGCGCCTTGCCTCCTGCTCTTAAAGGAGATAAGTTAACTATCTTGTGTCTGAAAAGTAAGGGGAAGGATGGATTCTGGCTGGCTGTATTTCAGATGAGAACTCTGTTCACTGCACAGGCATCCCACACAGAATGAAATCAGGAGCTTTACGTACAAAGTCGAATCCTACCAAACTTACCCCAACTTATTTTAATGCAACTCTTAATGAAACACTTCCCATAAAAAACCCAGGATAAATGCCAACCTATGCAGGCTTCCAGGAGAGAACAGGTATAAACTGGGACTGTCCTAAGTGTAATGGCAGAGGGTGCAATTCCTTTTACAGGTCACTTAAATAAGGAAACTTGAGAATGGTTCAAGTTTAATTCAGCTGAAATAGAATTAAAAATTCCTTGTCACCTAAATATTGACATTAGATAAATTCCAAGAGAAAGGCTGACTTTTACACTATGGAACCAACTAAAATATGTTAAACATTTAAAAAAAAAAACAGACATAGCTTATCTTTCAAAGCTCATATCATATTTTTAAAAATAAGTCTCTTAAGTGTTGGCCACATAAGAAAACGTCATTATAGATCTTTAAGTCTACTGTTTGATCATTCTGCCAATAAAGTCCAGGATTAGTCTGTCTAGAGGTTTAATGACTCATTGATCTCAAAGAATCAGCTTCTGGCTTCATTGTTTCTATTTTCTCTTTCACTGATTGCTGCTTTAGTTTTTGTTTTCTTTATTCTGCTTACTCGGGTTTAAATTGCTTTTCTTTTCTAAGTTTCCTAAGGTGGAAACTGACATCAATGCTTTGAGACCTTTCCTATTTTCTAATATAAGTATCTATTGCTATAAACTCTGCCCTAAGTACTGCTTTAGTGGCAGCCTACAAATTCCATGGTATGTTTTCATGTTAATTCAATTAAAAATGTTTTCTATCCTCTTTTTTGAAATCTTCTTTGATCGTTAGGTTATTTAAGAGTACGTTAATTAGCTTCCATATATTGGGGGATTTTTCCATAGATCTTTCTGTCACTGATTTCTAATTTAATGCCATTGTGACCAAAGAACATATCTTTTATTACTTGGATTTGTTTCATGGCCAAAATCTGGTCTATCTTGGTTACCGCTCTGTGTATCCCTAATAAGAATGAATATTCTGCTGTTTGGCGGACTGTTCTATAAACATCAATTAGGTCAGGTTACTTGACACTAATGTACAAGTCTACTCTATCTTTGCTGATTTTCTGCCTACTTGTTCTATTAGTTATTAAGACAAGGGTACTGAAATCTCCAAATATAATTGTGGATTTGTGTATCTCTCCTAAAAGTTTTACCAGTTTTTGCTTCATATATTTTGTTTGTCCTTTTATTTAAAGTGTGTTTAACTGGTGGTTACCAGAGGGGAGAAGGGTGGAGGGTAGGTTAAATGGGTGATGGGTATTAAGGAGGGCACTTGTTGTGATGAGCACTGGGCCTGACACTAATATTACACTGTACATTAACTAACTGGAACTTAGATAAAAATCTGAAGAAACAAAGAATTGGTCACTATGTTTTCAAATTTTTCTTAGGACTCTTCATGCTCTCCTCTCCTTCGAGGACCCAAATTACATGTATATTAAATACTCGATACTGTCCCACTGGTTGTGATTCTTTCACTTACAAATTATTTTACTCATTTTTATCTGTATTTCATTTTGCATCATTTCTATTGGTTTGTCTTCAATTCTCGAATCCTTTCTTCCTCAGTACCTAATTTTCCATTATCCCCATCAAATATATTTTTCATTTCAGATATTATAATTCTCATCTCTACAAATTCAATTTGGGTTTTATTTTTTATATCTTATTAATCTCTGATTTACTTTTTAAAATTGTACGGGATACAATTATAATAACTACTTTAAAGTTTTTCTGGCTAATTCTACCATCTGTATCACTTCTGGGTTGACATCCTGTGTCTAATTACTTTTTCATTATTGATTGTGTCTTCCTACCATTTTGTATGCCCAGTTATCTTTGGATGTCAAACATCGTGAACTTTATCTTGTTGGGTACTGAATACTTGTGTATTCCTATAAATCTTCTTGAACTCCTGGGAGGCAGTAAAATTACTTAGAAACAGTCTGATCTCTTCAGGTCCTGTTTTTATGATTTGTTATTCTGTCCCTCAGCAGTGCTCGTTTTAGCATTAATTATTCCCCATTGCAAAAGCAAGACTTTCCAAAATACTCTACCCACTGTTTCAGGAATCTTGAGGTTTGCTAGTCTGGCCACAAGGAACAGACATTATTCTTGGTCCTAGGTGAATGCAGGCCCGTGTTCCCTCTCATCATTTTGGATGACTCTTTCCCTGGCCACAGTTGCCAATCATCACTCCACTACATACACAAAAAGAACCCTCTTCAGATCTCCAAGGTATCTTGCTGTTCATCTGTCTCCTCTCTGGTATTCTGTCTAGCAAACTGTAGTTGCCTTGGTTTCCTGAAGCCCTCAGAACTGTCTCCTCAACTCAGGAAGACCTCTGGGTTCTATACTCTTGTCCCTGTGCAATAGCCTGAAAACTCTCTCAAAGCAGCATGCTAGGGCAATCATGGAGCTCACTTTGTTTATTTACCACCTTTCAGGTGTTATTCTCCTTGATTGCCTAATGCCAATTTCTAAAAAAAAAACACTGCTTCAAATATATTGTCTATTTTTTCAGATGTCTGAGGCTGAAGGGTAAACCCAGGCCCTATTACTCCATCTATACTGGAAGCAAAAGTCTTAAGCATATATTTTAACTACTACTTTTACTTTAAAATAATCAAATAAATGTTGCACAGCAAAGGAAACAACCAACAAAACTAAAAGGCAACCTATGGAACGAGAGAAGCTATTCGCAATTGACTTATCTAATAAAGGGTTAGTATCCAAACTATATGAAGAACTTCTAAAACTTGACACCCCAGAGCCAAATAATCCAATTTTTAAATGGGCAGAAAACATGAATAGACATTTTTCCAAAGAAAACATACACATGACCAACAGATCATGAAAAGATGCTCAACATCACTCACCATCAGGGAAATACAAATCAAAACTATAATGAGATATCACCTCACACTTGTCAGAATAGCTAAAATTAACACAAGGAACAAGTATTGGTGAGGATGTGGAGAAAGGATTCCCACTGCTGGTGGGAATGCAAACTAGAACAGCCACTGTGGAGAACAGTATGGAGGTTCCTCAAAAAGTTAAAAATAGAACTACCCGGGGCGCCTGGGTGGCTCAGTCGGTTGAGCGTCCGACTTTGGCTCGGGTCATGATCTCACAGCTCATGAGTTCAAGCCCCGTGTCAGGCTCTGCACTGACAGCTCGGAGCCTGGAGCCTGCTTTAGATTCTGTGTCTCCCTCTCTCTCTGCCCCTAACCCACTGGCATTCTGTCTCCGTCTCTCTCAAAAACAAATAAACATTTAAAAAATTAAAAAAAAAATAGAACTACCCTACAATCTAGCAATTGTACTACTAGATACTTACCCAAAGAATACAAAAATACTAACCCAAAGGGATACATGCACCCTGAAGTTTACATCCAAAGTGTCCATCAACTGGTAAATGCATAAAGAACATAGATAGATAGATAGATAGATAGATAGATAGATAGATAGAATGGAATATTACTTAGCCGTAAAAAAGAATGAAATCTTGCCATTTGCAATGACATGAATGGAGCCAGGGAGTATTATGCTAAATGAAATAAATCAGTCAGAGAAAGACAAATACAATATGATTTCATTCATATGTGGAATATAAGAAACAAAACGAATGAGCAAAGTGGGGGAAAAAAAGAGAGAGGGGGAAAATCCAAGAAGCCGACTCTTTAGAGAACAAACTAATGGTTACGAGAGAGGAGCTGGGTGGGAAATGAGGTGAATAAGTGACGGGGATTAAGGAGTGCACTTGTGATGAGCACCGGGTAATGTATGGAAGTGTTGAGTCACTATATTTTACACTTGAAACTAATATTGTACTGTATGTTAACTAATTGGAATTTGAATCAAAAATTTTTAATGAATTAATTATTTAATCAAATGTCACAAAAGTACTGGTAGGTTATAAACATCAGACAATAAGGAAATTACAATGATTACAAAACTACTAAACTTTCATTACACTTAATTTGCCTTAAAACTTTACATTTTAGATCTAAGATAATCACCTTGTATTTTTATTACTGTCTTGTCGTCACTTATAGCTGGTAGCATACTCACCATCTAACAAAATGCACTGAAATGTGACTGAGTCATATGACATTGTTAAAATTTTCCAGTCAGAACAAATGCTTAAGAATCTGGCATGCCTAACAACAGATGTTGGCGAGGGTGCAGAGAAAGAAGATCCCTCTTGCACTGCTGCTGGGGATGCAAACTGGTGCAGCCACTCTGGAAAACAGTATGGAAGTTTCTCAAAAAATTAAAAATAGAACTACCCTATGACCCAGCAATTGCACTACTAGGTATTTATCCAAGGGATACAGGTGTCCTGTTTGGAAGGGCACATGCACCCCAATGTTTATAGCAGCACTATCGACAACAGCCAAAGTATGGAAAGAGCCCAAATGTCCATCGATGGATGAATGGATAAAGAAGATGTGGTATATATATACAATGGAGTATTACTCAGCAATCAAAAAGAATGCAATCTTGCCATTTGCAACTATGTGGACGGAACTAGAGGGTATTATGCTAAACGAAATTAGTCAGAGAAAGACAAATATCATATGACTTCACTCATATCAGGACTTTAAGATACAAAACAGATGAACATAAGGGAAGGGAAATAAAAATAATATAAAAACAGGAAGGGGGACAAAACATAAGAGACTCTTAAATATGGTGAACAAACAGAGGGTTACTGGGAGGGGTTGGGGGAGGGAAGGAGGGGTGGGCTAAATGGGTAAGGGGCACTAAGGAATCTACTCCTGAAATCATTGTTGCACTATATGCTAACTAACTTGGATGTAAATTTTAAAAAATAAATTAAAAAGACAAAGAATGAAATCTTGCCATTTGCAACTACATGGATGGAGCTAGAGAGTATTATGCTAAGCAAAATAAGTCAGTCAAAGAAAGACAAATATCATATGATTTCACGCATAGGTGGAATTTAAGAAACAAAACAAATGAGAAAATGGGAAAAAAAAGAGAGAGAATCCAAGAAACAGACTCTTAACTATTAGAGAACAAACTGATGGTTACCCGAGGAGAGGTGGGCAGGGGGATGGATTAAATAGGTGATGGGTATTAAGGAGTATACTTGTGATGAGCACTGGCTACTGTACGTAAGTGCTAAATCACTACATTGTACTCCTAAAACTAATCTTATACTGTATATTAACAACTAAAATTTAAATAAAAACTTAAAAGATAAAAAGAAAGAATCTGGCATGCCTATGAAATGTTATTTCTTTGTAGTTATGTTTCTTAAAATGTTTCATATTTCATTAGAAGCAGTTAACTCTGTTACTTTTTCCTATTGCTTGTTAATTTTTGTTTTGCAAGAGAATAAAAAAGTAGGGAAAAATAGAGTGAGAAATATTACATAGTAATATAATTACAAGCTTAGAGTCAAAATGTCCTTATTGGAGACTTAACCTATTATGTCAGATACATTCAGTTTTATATATGAATTATGGTGAAATTAGTTGAGCCATGTAGTAACAAATAACAACTATACTGAAATTTGATAAATATCTGTTGAGTAAGTGGAATATAACATATTATCACAATACGAATGAAGATAACCCTCTATTAACTGAACACAATACTACCAGTTATGGGAAAGAAATAATAATGAAAGAGAATACTTTGAAGTTTATACCATGGCAGAGACCTTAAAATACAACATAACAAAGAATTTTAGAACTGGAAGTCTTTTTGAGATCTAACTGCCTGCCTCTTCTGTTCTAGAGAGGGGAAACTGAGACACAATCAAAAGATATACACCTAACAAATGATAACAGTAAAGAGAAGAACTAAGAACAGGGACTTCCTGTTATATCCTTATGTCCTATCCTTAGGTCTTCTGACTTCCCGCCAAACAAATTAGCCATAATATTTCTTACTTTTTAACTTCTCCCAATGTCCTAGGAAAGTGCTAAATAAATAGATAGTAAATTTTACATAAAAGAAAAAAATTTAACTCTTTCCTAAATTTTAACTACTAATTTTCAACTATGAAAATTATGAAAAAAAGGAAAATTATAAAGCATCCAACTGTTAAATAATTTCAAGTGTATAAAACATCAACTAAACATCAACAAATTTACTTTAACTTTTACATAATTTTATTTTCTTAACAAAAAATATAGTTTTTTAAATGGTTATTTCACCCACCCTCTTCTAGATCCCACCTTTGATTCCTTAACCCAGAGGTTCACAACCCTCCTCCATCCCAAGGCCTCTTCGTAAAACAAATATTTGTTAACATCCCCTTGACCATCTTGAAAATGAATTCAGAGGTAAAAAATCTAACTATATATGTACCACTTAAGATATATATTCCTAACTGTATAACAAAGAAGAAATAAATAAGAAGTGTATTTTAAAAAACAACATATTTAAATAAGTAAATGCTCAGCCACCATGTCGTAATAAAGGAGCCAGGGGCTTGCAACCACATGAATGTAGTCCATCTGCCACCAGGTAGCTGGTTTCCACCTTCTGACCCCCACTCAATAAATATGTCAGAACTCGGGGCACCTGGGTGGCTCAGTCGGTTAAGTGTCTGACTTCGGCTCAGGTCATGATCTCATGGTTCATGAGTTCAAGCCCTGTGCTGGGCTCTGTGCTGACAGCTCAGAGCCTGGAGCCTGTTTCAGATTCTGTGTCTCCCTCTCTGCCCTTCTTTTACTCGCTTGCTCTCTCTCTCTCTCTCTCTCTCTCTCTCAAAAATAAACATAAAAAAAATATGTCAGAACAGTATCTTCCAAGAACCTTACATGTTCACTTATATATGCCTCTTAGTGGCAATGGTACAGAAGACAACTGTCACTGAGCTATTAAAGGCCACTGGTGTTTCCCTTCCTAAGATATTCTTAGACGCCTCACTACTGGCCTTCACTACAAGTATTGGCATCACTTGTTAGAAATACAGATTTTCAAGCCCTACCTCAGGCCTACCGAATTAAAATCTATATTTTAATAAGATCACCACATTATAGTATGTAAATAAAAGACTGAGAAGCCACTGGGCATTCCTGAGGGGCATGACAAAGGGTAAGCCAACTGTACATAATTTTTTAAATGGTTATTTCAAAACTTATTCTGAAATAAAAAAAAAATATTTGAAAACCTCTAACAATATTTTACCTCCAAATTGATAATAAATATTTACCATTTTATGAATAAACTAATTAAGTAAATGCTTATTAACTCAAAACTAAGATCTAGGGCCAACTGATACTCATTCACTCAATAAATACTAAGGGTCTATGTGTAAAGCATTGTGCCAAAACCTGGGAGGGAAGAGGTCATAAAACAGGTCAAAACTACCGCAGAATGCAGTTGAAGATCAAACTAAGACTCCTTAAAAGAAAAATAAGTAACATACTTTTGTATCTGTCAAACACAATTCTAAGATCCCCAGAGATTTAAAATAATTGAACCAAATCTTCTCTTTTTGTGGCCACCAGTTTCTGAATGGTATTGAGGAAACAAATCACTAATAATACTTTAAACTGAAGTTATATTCCTTATCAGTGGCTCCATTTCACGGTCCAACTCAAACTGCTCAAAGATCCACTCTGGTAAGAAAGAGAATAGATAAGGACAAAAAAGGAGCAACAGAGAGATTGGGGGGGGGGGGGGGGGTTAGCCAGACAAAAAGGAAGGAAAGAGAGACAGACAGAGAGAGGCTAGGCGGCAGACAGGGAGAGAGCAGAACAAGAAAGCAGGCTTAACTGAAATAATTTAAACAGTAACAAAAGAAAATGGGCAAAGAAAGGAGACATCAGCAGAACAAAAGAGCTAACTACTCTCTAGGGTAGGATTTGGCCAACAGTTTCTGTAAAGGGTCAGAGAGTAAATACTTTAGGCTATGAGAGCCATATGGTCTCTTGTAACTACTCAACCCTGGAGATGGAACTGAAAATAGCCATAAACAAGAAGTAAATGGAAAGGTATGGCTGTGTTCCAGGAAATCTTTATTTATGGGGGGGGGGGGGGGGGGGGGGGGAAGAACAGGTGGCAAGCCAGATTTGGCTTCAGGGCGTAGTTTGCTGACCCATGACCCACCCCATGCCCTAGGGGAAAGAATTCACTGGGTTCATACATACACACTTAACAAAACAAATTGCTGTCGAATCTGCATTTAATAATGATAAAACAAATGCTCTTTTTTTTTTTTTTGCTTATAATACTTTGCCAATGAAAGAAGAGTTCAGAGATAATATTGAAAGATAACTTTGTTCTCATCACAACCTTCTACAAAGATTAGAGATGTGCTTCTATCTTCCTTACAAAGATGAATTAATCATTCATAAACTTATTGGATTTATTTTAAACATCTACAACTTCCTGATGAGATACATTCCAAAACTTAATCGTCTATTATGTGATCCAATGTTTTAGTATTTCCCTTTATTCTTCCTGAACCTATCTTTCCAAAGTCCAAAGGAGACTATCTCATGCATCTATCTAGTTTTTGCAGAATGTGTCTATGCTCTCACTACTCATTTGACTTATTCATTAAAAATGTGTTAGAAATTCTTTAAAAATTCTATCTCCATTGGTTATCATCTATCTTTTTATCCAAGTTCATATACCATGACCATGATAGTTGTCATTTTACAGACTTTATTGATTTCTAAAGTCCTCGTATAACAGACACTGCCACGGTCCCAACCCACACTGCCTCATCATCTACCAGTCCCTGCATAGCAAAGTCTTACTATATCTCCCTAAGTGCTTTCTCTGGCCAAAAGAACCTGCTTGGAGAATGAGTTCCAAAGAGTTAACACCCTCCAAGAACAACCCTAGACCGATAGCAAAGGAGAGGTAGGGTTTATAAATACCTCATCTCCTTGCCCATTAGGTAAGATAACTCTGAGGCCATTCTACCCTGCCTCTGGGAAGTCCCACTAAAATTGAGACTCGTTTGCCAAAAGAGGTAATCTGCTCTTGAATGTGCAGTATTGTCTTTTTTCTCTTAACTGGATCATTGCTCACTCCTCTACACGTGGTGTCTGGGATTGCCTTCCAAATTATTTTGTCTGCCTAAGGTGGACCTCAATCAAACTAAGAGGGTCCTCTAAACTTAAAATCCTTGGGTTCCTGAGATTTTACACTGAGACATGTTCAGAGTATTTCAGCCATGAAACCACCACTGTTTTCCCCAAAGATAGGATTACCTTGTTTCACTTTTGCTAGTTTTCAAAAGAACTGGTGAAGCCATCATTTTATTATTCTCACAAGACACAGCAGCACATCACGGTGGCAACTTTAGGTACAATATAAGGTGACTCCCAGTTATCTTACCTGTGATAAATGAATGCTCAGAACCCAACATCCTATTAGTATAATTTTAGATTTGTTTTTCCTCAAATGCATGACTTTGTACGTAGTCACACAGAAATTTATGGGCCACTTCTGGACAACAGAAATAGTATAAACCAGATATATTATACAGATTTTTTTAGTTTTCAATTCAAATAGGAATACGGTATAGAAAAATAATCTTCCCATGAAATTTTTTCATTCTCCTCTTTCAAAGGTAGGAAATATAGAACCATAAATACTATTTATAAAAGTCTCATATTTTGAACATGAAGAAGCCAATAGAATTGATCCCAAGTAGCCCACAGATACAGAAACCTCATGAAACCCTTGTCTATTTGCCTCCTTGAGAAACTACCTCCTCCTTCAGCCTACCGTAGAAGTTCTAGAGACATCAGTAATTTTCCCCATTCTCTTACCTCCCACTTGTGGTTAGTCCGTTCCATCCTACCTCTCTAAAATGTCTTAAAACTGTCTCTTCTTCATTCCCACTGCTCTTACCCCAGTCTGTCTTTCCTATGCCAATAACCTTCTATCTAGTCTCTGTTTTATTTCATTTCTTCATTCTGGAAAATCAGATAACCTAACGCTCCCTCATTAAACCTAACATTGTTCAAACCTCTAATAGCTCAAGTCCTAAACATCACTTTCAGCATTTATATAAGACACATGGACATTTACATGACATTTAGATAACTCGGTGCCTAAACATTTCAATGTATTTGTATTTCTGTTTGGAATGAAGGTTAAAAATAATGTTTACCTAAAGATTAAACAAAATGTTTACCTGTCTGAAGCTATGTCACTGGCAATTTGGTGCTTCACTCCTGACCCATTTTTAATAGAATCCTGTCTTGTGAGCCCATGAGATCGACTTTTCTCCACTGCAGGTACAGATAAGTCACCTGAGGGTCCTTGGAACTGGGCCTGCTCATGCAGTTTTGCCTTCTTCTCCTGAGGCGCCTCCTCGTTCCGCAGTCCTCGGAGAACCTTTTGATCAGGTTGCTGTGGTGTGTTAGATCCACTGTTATAAAACCATGCTCCTGATTTAGTGAGGATTTCTTGTTGTTTTCGGCACAAATTACATACCCACATAACCTGCACACGAATACACAGGGAAAAAGATTAGTGTTTCCAAAAGTTAAAACACAAATAAAAAGACAGTTCAAACCAACAAAAAATTACATGGTTATCCTTTCTCAGGTTAAAATGTAATCCAGACTAAATGCTAATATTAATTCTATCACATACCCTTTCTTTTAATTTTGTCCGAGTAATTATAATGAAACAATGCTAACTGCCAGCAGAAATACGAAACGAGAGCACCAAATTACTAGTTGTTTACCTGTATTCTTTTCAATTACTTTTTATTTAAATTAGGGGCATGGTATAGTATACAGAAAATGGATTTTGAGGCTAGACAGACTTGGGTTTAAATACCAACTCCAAGATTAGAAACTTTGCAACCTTGAACAAGGCAATAAACCTTCATATCTATAAAACTTAGCTTCCTTAATGATACAATAGAGAAATAGGGATGATAATGCTTGTTTTCCTATATTGTTTTGAGAACTGAAGGTTGGAAATAATTTATACAAAATGTCTAGCACAATGCTTGGTAGATGTTAGACTTCCAGTAGATCACCTACCTACTGGGAATGAGGCTAATCTGTCATCAATTAACTATATTATAATCTTCTTAAAGGGGCATTTATTTCTTTGAAGTAGCTCCTAATCACTAACATAAAGCTAGGAACATTGTTGATCTTTAATAAAAACCTATTAGTTGCCCAATTTATAGAAGGACACTTGTTTTTATTCTTATTATAAGAAAAATTTACCACTGTAACCATTTTTAAGTGCTTAGTTCAGTAGTGCTAAGTATATTCACATAGTTGTGAAATATATCTTCAAAACTTGTTCATCTTGCAAAACTCAGTCTATTAAACAGCAAATCCCTTTCTCCCTCTCTCCATCCCCAGGTAACCACCCTCCTACACTTGAATTTTTTCAAGATCAAGTGTAGATATAGATATCTACATAGATAGGTTTTTCAGACTCTAGAAATCTAAGAATATTACAGCTGGTATTTGTGTGACCAGAAACTCTTCACCCTCTTCTAAGAAATCTTTTTCTATTAATCAGAAAAAAAATAAAATTATATATTCATGAAATAATAGGTGAGTTCATACTTCAAGTGAGTATTTTCTGATGTTTAGGTCAAAACTGAATCTTACACAGCTCTCAAGATTACTAAACACTTCTTCATATTTTAAATAACTTATAATAGTGATAGATAATTGCAGTAAAGAGAAGATTCATTATGGTGTTTTCAACTGATATAAGGATGTTTCTGTAAAATGCCATTTACAATTTTTGTTTAATTGCCCTTATTCTTGTTCATATTGCTTGTATAATCCATATCATGCATTGTACTTAATCATTTCTTATTATTTTGTTATCTCTTTGAACTTTATAGACATTTCTTTTTTCCCCAATTAAATTCAAAGCTCATTGGGGACAGGGTTTATATCTTCTATTTGCATAAAGAGACACTATCAAGCACGGGACAGTAAGACCTTCTAATTGCTTGCTAACTTGAATTTTTTTTTGAAATCTTTCTTGGGGAAAGATAGTAAGATATCTGATATTATTACACTAAGATATATGTTTCACTGATTCCAAAGGGATTAGTCATCAATAATGTCAACATATATGTGTGCCTATATTATTTTTATGATAAGAAAGCATTTTTGAAATGAAAATAACAAAATATCACTCAAAATTAAAAAAAAACTACCTCATAGTACAAATTTCTTTTGTTTTGAATGTTCATGAAATATATCTAACTTTCAGAAATCAAATTTCAACCAAATTCTTCAGGCTTTTGATGCCACCTTGTGACAAAAGTCAGTATTGCAGCTCTCTCTTAAAAGTGAAAGGTAAACTAAATAATAGAACCACAAAATGATTTTCAAATAAAGTTTGAATCTCAACTTTCGTTTTATTTTAAATAAATAGCTATTCGTATTATAGTGATAATAGAAGCCACCTGATTTCACGATATGAATTCATCTGGAATAAGTCAGAATATTGAGGATTAATATCCTTTGTGCCTGCTAACTGACAATAAAACAGAGTTCGTGAGTCAGACAACTATCCAATCACAATCATCTGCGGAAACAACCTGCTTCATTATTTGTCACAAGTAGGTTACTTAAGTTCTTCTGGAACAGAGATTCTCGAAGACTATCCTCTGGGACACACAACAGCATCAGGATCACCAGGCCCCATTCCAGACAGGAATTCTGGGACAGGACCCAGAAATCTGTGATTTTTTTTTTTTTTTTTTTTTTTTTTTTTTTTGGTCAAATCCTACAGGTGATTCTGATGCCTGATAAAGTTCGAGAACCATTGGTTGAGGCAGAGATTCCCAGCTTGATACGAGGAACGGGTTACAGGTGTGCTCCCCAGTGACTACGGAAGGCCATGAGCCGCCTTCCCAATTTACCTCAGTGTGAACTATTCATCATCCAAATGGTGACAGCAACATTTCTGTGTAGCCCCAAATTGGAAAAAGACTAGGAAGAACTGTGGGCCTCGTTTTCCTCATCTGTTAACACCCAGCTGACACTAATATGAGATAAATGAGCACGAGGCACGAAGGATGATGTTGGATTCCTGTTCAAGACTCTCACTGCGCTAACACTCTCCCTATACTCTCTGGGATACCCACGCTGGCTGCTCCTTTTCTGACTAGACACTCTGTCCCCTCCTAAACTGCCAGCTCTTAGTAGTCTCATATCCTAATACCCGATTCACTTTCTTCTCTTCTTTTGCTATCTCCTCTCATTCTTGGATTAATAGTTTATTCATCTTAAAAGTTCAGTAAACAGGGGCTCCTGGGTGGCTCAGTCGGTTAAGCCTCCGACTTCAGCTCAGGTCACGATCTCACGGTCCGTGAGTTCGAGCCCCGCGTCGGGCTCTGGGCTGATGGCTCAGAGCCTGGAGCCTGCTTCGGATTCTGTGTCTCCCTCTCTCTCTGCCCCTCCCCCGTTCATGCTCTGTCTCTCTCTGTCCCAAAAATTTAAAAAAAAAAATAAAAAACGTTAAAAAATTAAAAAAAAAAAAAAGTTCAGTAAACAAATCCACTCGAAGTAGTACAGAGGCTGACGCTTTCACTTGAAGCCCCTCACGCACAGAGCAACTTAACTTATACGCTGAGCATATGGGACTCCATCTCACAAACACATATGCATATGCATATGTGACTTGTAACGAACCGGTTATGAAACTATTAATGTCTATTAGAGGTGAGTTATGTATCTATGAAACAAAATTAAACTAATTTGGGAATAAAATCACAGAGTTTTGTTAATGCAACCCTTTAAGCAGTTAGGTTAATCAGCAAGTGTATCATATGATGAAGGCTGTTAAAAAATATCTCACTAATATGTACGCTCGGAAATAGTCATGGTTGGGGCCTATTAGTTTTGCTGATCTTCGCAAATATCAAACACACCGAAGCCCTGGGAATACAAAGACATATCGAATTGAAAATTATAAGGCATTATTACCTTCATTTCTAAATATGCCAAAATTTTCAAAGTAATATAGCAATATTAAGACAAGGAATGCTCTCTAATGACCCAAATTTGCCACTTATTACTGTACATTCCACTTCACAAATATCCTTAGTAGGTTTGAAAGGGAGAAAAAAATTAAGAAAAATTAAATATGTCTTTAAAATTATTAAAAATAGGGGCTTCTGGGTGGCTCAGTCGGTTGAGTGACCAACTCTTGATTTCAGCTCAGATCATGATCACAGGTCATGGGACTGAGCTCTGCACTTGGCTCCACACGGAGCATGCAGCCTGCTTAAGATTCTCTCTCTCCCTCTGCCCCTCTCCCTCATTCATGCTCTCTCTCTCTAAAATAATTTTTTAATTTAAAAAAGAAAATAAAATTGTAAAAATAATAAATTCAATAGCTAAGCCAAATACACAAAGAAAACAAAAACAAAATTATATCAAGTGCATATAATAAATTAAAGCTCTGCAAATCCCTATAATTTCTCTCTAAATAGGGATAATAAAGAATACAGTAATTCAGGGAAAGGAAGGATTATTGGTTAGACTACAGACCAAGCTCTTAAGATCCAGCTAACTCTGAACAGAGAAAAGAATTTACTAGACTCCATTTCTAATCACTGCCAGCCTGATTACAAATGTGTGCATTAGTAAGAGAAGAATATAAATTGATCAGCTTAATCTATCACATGACTAGAAAAACAAAAGATGCTGGCTATTAAATTTATTTCTTTTTTCCCTTAGAACGCTGCATGTCTCACTCTCCCTTGTAGCTATGGATGGACCTGGCCATATGACTATGTTCTGGTCATTTGATTACAAGTATAATGATGTATGCCATTCCCCTGACCATTAAGAAACTCTCATATACTCCCATCATGCTCCCCATTCAAGACCCTCGGGGATAAAGGAGCCACAAAAAAGGGAGCCCAGGAACCTGAATGAGCAATCGGAAGAGAGCCCTCTGCTGACCAGCCATAGCAATGTGGATTTCACACAGATAAGAAACACACCTCAATAATATTAAGCTACAGAAACTTTTGGAGTTTATCCTTTACGGTCGATAGCATTACCTTAACTGAAAATCGTTTTAAGCTACATGCTGTAGTGAATGTGTATCACCAACGCAGCCTCTGTATGTGAAAACCAAGACCATGGGGGAGGGGGAGGGGGGAAAAAAGTTACAGAGAGGGAGGGAGGCAAACCATAAGGGACTCTTGGATACTGAAAACAAACTGAGGGTTGATGGGGGCTGGGGGAGAGGGGAAAGTGGGTGATGGGCATTGAGGAGGGCACTTGTTGGGATGAGCACTGGGTGTTCTATGGACACCAATATGACAATAAATTATATTAAATAAATAAATAAACAATGCATTACTAAACTCGCGTGTGAAAGCACTTCAGTGGTGTTCTAGAGCCAGCTTTCACTGAGTCATAAGGACCAGTTGTGCACATTTCTTCCCAACTGCACATTCAACAAAGTCATGTGGGTTAGCTTGAAATCAGCCCTGGTAGGTGTATTTAGACAACAGAAATTGGAAAATGCCACAAACCAGGGCTTTTTCTCACAGAAAACCAGTGTTTAACATTTATCAGCACACTACTGAATACAATGTTCCTACTCTATTCTACTAAAAGATTAATACTACATTCAGTATTAGTATACTACATTCAATATTCAGTATATTCTACTATGTTCCTACTATATTCTACTAAAAGATATATTCCTACTCTATTCTACTAAAAGATTAATACTACATTCAGTATTAGTAAATAAACTTGGATGAAGCTGTACTTTATCATAGAAATTAATTCAGACCATAAAATTCCAATTTACTTATAGACGGGCAAATAACTATTAACACTAATTCATCAATTACTTACTCATTCGTACAATATTCACTAAATGCCTAGTATATGCCAGACACTATGCTAAGAGCTGGTAAATACATTTCAACAGACGGACTTGGCGGTGTCGTGGGAGAGACAATAAGCAAAACAAATTTGAAGTGTCATGGGGGAGACAATAGGCAGAACAAATAATTGCCCAAATAGCGTTTCGATTACAATTGTGGTAAATGCTACAAAAGGAATGCATTCGCACCATAGATCCCTCGATGCCTTCTTCTCCCCTGGCCCAGGCTGTATTTGAAAAAACAACAAGGATTCAGAAAAGATCCGCAAGAGACCTGGAAATCCAGAGAGGCTCAATCCGCGTTACCCTGAAGTGTTCCCATGACCAGACCCACGATGTCTCTGTGTCTCAAAAGATAGAATTCAATGGCATTTGTGCCTACTAGCCGACAAGCCCCGGCCCCAGCACTGTCATGACAGATTTGGAAAGCTGAAGGACTGGCCCGTATCCTAGAGGGTTTGAGTTTTCAAATATGTTCCTTAAGCAATTAGGAGATCACTGTAGTCTCTATAGAGTAGGTTTCTGGATTGCAAAACAAAAATCAGCAACTTTGCTTCATCTGATACCCCAAGACAAACAGCAAGACTTTCTCAAATTCCCCATGAACTACAAGCATGGCCTCTCCAGCTACAACCACACTTGCAGGCTGAAGTGAAAAAACTGTATGATGTCTTCCATTAGTCTCTCAGCAGATAGCAGCAGGACAGAAGAAACTTTAACCTGAAACATCTCCAAATCTTAGTTGTTGCAAACTCTTCTCTGTTACCAATTGTTGTAGCTTTGAAAAATCACTTGCAAAGAAACACAGCTTATTTCTTTACTTTTGGTCTGGTTTTCCTCAACAGCATACTAGCTATTTTTTTTTTTTTTTTTAAGAAACCACCCTGTAATTTTAGTCTATTAAATAGCTCCTTTGGATAAATTCTCTATTTCTGATACTTCTACCCCTTTTCCTGCTGTTTTCAAAGGAAGTGTCTAGGTGTTCCATGGGGCTTCTCTTGCTGAAATCTGCAGCTCATCTAATTCATAGTCTGGCGCTTTTCAATTTAGACAGGATTGGGCTCCACTATTGACGTGATCTCACCTCAGCTCCCAAGGCACTGCTGACCCCTCTCAGTCCCCAAAGAATCCTCCATCCGGCCGTGGCTCAAGCTCTCTGTCCTGCAGCCTCTTTTGCAATGTCATCTCATCCCTTATCCCCCAGTCTTCAGAACAGGGGGAGGGTCACGACAGGGACAGGCAGCTATTTTTGTGTCTTCCATGCCACACTGGAACTAAGGAAAGCTCTGGAAAGCTAATGCTGGCCCTTTCTTAACCATGATGCACTGCTGAATTCACTCGGAAGTAGCTATGCCCCAGGTGGTGCTAGAATCCTGAAAAGTGACCTCTTCCAAGAACCTCAGATGTTAAGAAGGGTAAAGCTGCCCTTCATCTAACCAACAGGCATCCTCCTCCCGGGGCAAAGCCTGGAAAGAAGAGATTAGAACATACCTCTGTCATCTAGCGGCCTCACCTCTGTCTTCTGTCTCCTTCCCCACAATGCACACAGGTAAAAGGGGCTGGCTTTTCCTTGACGTCCCTTTTCTGCATACCTACCACTGTCCCCAACTGCCTTCAGGCTTGAAGTAACAAGGTCCAGGCTTCCCATTTTGTAACTTCTCTTCACCCATCCATTGCCTCAAGGGCAAAAAAGAAAAAAGAAGCTGGCTTACTGTGAAAAGAATCCAAAGTGGGAGGCACTTCAAATATAATATACCTATTATACCACGATGTGAACATTGTCAGCTATGTTCAGAGATTAATAATTGCCTAAGTACAAAGTGTGGGCTAGATCCACATGCAAAGAGAGAAGTCCTAGGAGCTTCAGGTTTCTGATAAAATAGCTGATTTCCTCTGTTCTGGGCAGGAGTTGTGGGAAGGGAGGCTGGAAGAGATAGAAAAGGAACCTAGCCCTGGCAAGGTGGTCCCCAGGGAATGTGACAATAGCCTATACTACCCAGAGTTGATGTTACGTGAATCATTTTAAAAGTGCTGAGTTTTACAGCAAAATTAACTGAAGTCAGTAATCTAAAAAAATAGCACTAAACATCAAGGTAGGAGGGCCTGAGGCAAACATCAGAAACTAGAGAACAGAGCCAGTTTAGAGAGTCAAAAAGAACAATCTGTGCAATTGTTGGGGGGATGGGGGGAGTGGCGGGGGGGGGATGGCAAGGGGTCTACTGTCTATAAGCTAGTTCCTTTGAAAAAAAAAACTGAGAGCAGTTATCATAAGTATTAAGAGACTCATTCACTTTTTTAGTGTTCTCCAAAAAGAGTTATCAAATGAACCTAAAAGTTTTTTCAACCTATTGAATTATAGAACTGAGGTGGTTAGATCATATGAGTACATATTTCCACGACCTTACAAGAAGTAACCAAGTAAGTTAGAAAACTATGACAATCAGATAATTGAGTAGCAATTTCAACAGCTTTACAATACCCATAATATGAGGGGTCCATCTCAGGTTTTGGCAATTTGAGACGCCAAATATTAATTAAAAGATAGGAAATGATAGTGAAAATGAAAGACAGTTGAGTTCAAAATACAATGATTATATCACCATACAGTCCATATTACTCAAATTTTAGATATCTGCACTATTTATTCAAACAAAACACCCACCTGAGAAAAAAAGAAAACACAGTTTAACTCACACTTAAAGCCTCAGAGAAATTAGAGAATTAAAAATTATAGTGAGCTCGACAATCCTGCCTAAACTTAAACCTTTATTCCTTCCTTCTACTTTACCTAAACTCTATTTTTCTCTCTACATATTAAAGTAGTGTGTTTTATGCCGTAATATTAATCTTAACTTTTAACATCTTTCTGTTAAAATAAACATAACAGTTATATAAAGATTTTTGTCTCTGCACTGAGAGTTTAACTTCTAAATTTACACAGAAATAAATTAAATTAAGAAAAAAGAGATTAAACTCATAGAAAAGAGACCAGAGGTGTGGTTACCAGGGGCAGTCTGGATGGAGGAAGGTGGTCAAAAGGTACTAACTTCCAGTTATAAGCTAAGTACTAGGGATGTAATGTACAATGTTAGTACGACAATCAACACTGGTATACGATATATAGTAAAGTTATTGAAAGAGTGGATCCTAAGAGTTCTCAACACAAGGAGAAATTTTTTTCTCTTCTTTTTATTGTATCTATACGAGATGATGGAAGTTAACTAAAAATTTAAAATTAAAAAAGATAAATTCTACTGGATTGAAATGTTTACTTTTGAATAGTAAAATAATAAGATAAAGTAAAAAGAGAAACCACAATCTGGAAGAGGTTTTATTGCAAGGTATGCAGTTAGCAAAGGGTATGCATTCAGAAAATATGGAGAGTTTCCGTATTCAGTAAGAAAGAGACAAACATCACAATAGAATAATAGGTCAGGGAGTGAATATGCAATTCCACAGAGAAACCCAAGTCAACAATAAAGAAATAAAAAGGTGCTTAACCTCATCAGTCAGAAAATGCAAACTTACAACAACGAGCTACTATTTCACTTCCATCAGTTGGGCAACATTTTGAAGTCTGACAATACCAAACACTGGAGAGAAAGTAGAGGAACCAATACTCAGAAACATTTCTCTCAAGATCTAAATTATTTCAACCAGTTGGGGAAGCCATTCTGCCATATCTAGTGAAACAGAAAATGGCGACCTATATACTTTATGACCCAGAAATCTTATATCTACCCCAGGGAAATTTTCAAGCATGCACAAGAAGACATGAACAGGTATGTACCTAAATCACCTAAATCAACATGACAAAGGATAAAGTGTAGCACATTCATACAGAAGAATTCTATTCAGCAGTCAAAATGAATGAGCTGGGTTTTGATGAATCTAAATGTTGAGATAACTCTGAATATAGAGCTAGATAAAACGGGCTTCAGAAAAATATATACAGTATGATCCATACTATAACATTAAAAACCTTGCAAAATCACACACCCTATAGATTAGCAGCATGTGTATCAAGTTAAACCATACAAATAAAAACACGGGTGGAATCATAAGTATTCAGACAATTGCTCTAGCTCTAAAAACAAGAAAAATATAAAACAAATATGGCAAAATCCTAAGATTTGTATAAGGTTGGTATTATTCTCTAAACTTCTTGACAGTTTTGAAATATTTCTTTTTTTAAGGTTTAGTTATTTATTGAGAGAGAGAGACAGAGAGAGAGCTGGGGAGGGGCAGAGAGAGAGACAGGGAGGGAGAGAGAATGAATCCCAAGCAGGCTCTGCATCCTCAACACAGAGCCGGATGAGGGGCTCGAACTCACAAACCATTAGATGATGACCTGAACCGAAATCAAGAGTCAGACGCTTACCCTACTGAGGCACCCAGGTTCCCCTTGAAATATTTCAAAATAGAAAAGCAGGGGGAAAAAAGCAGGAGGAGGGATGGGAATGCATAGGAAGGAATGTCAGACTAGTAACCAACTAAGGTTAATTGGACTAGTAAAAATATTGACTGATATTTATAATCACGAAAGTGAATATGTATTTAACATAAATATATGAGATAAAAGAGAATCAATTACTGAATTTTCATAAAAATATTTTTTTAAATACAGGATAGCTTATTTTCAGGGTTTTTTATGGAGGGGTGTGAGTAAAGGAGTCAGACAATCATATCAAAGGTAAGCAATTAGCTGTACGTATTTTGAAATGTTATTTTTACTTTCCTTTTCATCAAATCATGTGATTTATTTTACAAACCTTGTTTTAAATTCAATGTTATCAAAAAACTAGAGAAGTGGTTTCCAAAGTAATCATTAAGAAGCTTTTAATAGTATAGTGATTATATCAGAATAGGTCATTGTTACTTCATAATAAATATTTATTTGAATTTCAGATCTCATTTTAATTCATAACTGCATTTCAAGCTTAAATTTCTCCAAGTAATTTTTTTAGGACGAGTCTTAAAACTGAGCAAGCTTAAAGAAATAATAATAATAATTTCTGCAATTACTAAGTTTTCCCACTAGTCTGTGCTATTGCACTTTACTCAAGCTGAACCCACTGGATTCTTTGGATGTTAGTACTACGTTATTATACCTTTTCCCTAAAAATAAATTAAATCTCAGTTAAAAATACAGGAAATTTAACAAATTAAAAAGTGAGTTTTTAAATAAAATTTAACAATTTAACAAAATTTAAAAAGAGTATATTACAAAACATGATATAATTATTAATTTTTTCCACTGCATACTAATTCAGATTCAAATACAAATGTCCTACCAGTTGACAGTTTTCTTTTCCATCATTTAGAAGAACTTGAAAGTTATGATGTATAAATTACAGAATTATAAAATCATTTCAATAAATTTAAATTTAAATTATGATTTAAAAATGGGTGGAAGCAAGTTTAAATTTTCTTAAATAGAAAGCATATTCACATAGAAAGTTTCATTTAAAATGGAAAACAGAGGGGCACCGAGGTGGCTCAGCAGGTCAAGCATCCGCCTCAGGTCAGGATCTCATGGTTCAAGAGATTGAGCCCTGCATCAGGCTCTGTGCTGACATTGCACAGCCTGCTTGGGATTCTCTCCCTCTCTCTTGCCCCTCCTCTGCTTGCATTCTCTCTCTCTCTCTCTGTCTCTCTCTCTGTCTCAGAGTAAATAAATAAACTTAAAATATTTTTTTAATAAAAATAAAATGGAAAACAGAACAGGACAATGTCTGAAGAGGACATCTCATAAAAGGAAGGAGGCCGGAACATAATTATACAAAGTTTAACAGAAGGTAAAGATGATGGTGCTTCATTCAAATTGGGAATGGGAGAATAAAATTAGATGCAATACTAACATAATAGTAATGAAACATGGTGATATGGAAATCACTGAAACACTCTTGGGAGGGAGAAATGTTTAAGGAAGAGGTAGTAATTCAGAGAACAAAAAGTTCCAAGTATAAAGCTTCACTTACCTGTTTCTCAGATTCTTGCTAGTAATTCTTTAAAACTTTCAAGTTAAGGGACAAAACTATTTGGGATCTTCCATGGTTTCCTGTAAGTAAACTTCCAGAAGCCATAGACTACTATCTGGACTTCCTTTTGCAAACTGTATTTCTTGCTCCTGTAAGTCCTAAAAGGCAGTGACATCACTGATCACATAGTCATGTAACCTACTTTGAAGCAGAGTTCAATATAAGGCAAGTCCAACTTGACCTATCCAAGGAAGATTTACTATTCTAAGACTTCACAATTCTAGTGTACTGATATTCACAACACTATCACAGCACAAAATAAAAGCACAGCCTTATATCTAAGATTCAGTGCATTTGTATTTTGACTCATCTCAATTTTAACATGCCCAAACTGAATTCCAGAACTTCACCCCAAAACTGCTCCTTCCACAGTCTTACTCACAGCAGTTAATGGTGACTCTCAACCCTCCCAGTTTGCCTCAGGCCAAAAATTGTGGAATAATCTTTTTCTCCCATATCCCACATAGATTCCACCAGAAAATCTTCTTGGTTCTACTTTAAAATGTATCTACAAAGATGACAACCCACCACCTCCACCACAACCAACCTGGTCTAAGTCACTGCCATCACCTGCCTAAATTATTGTAATAATCTCATAACTGGTCTCCCAGGTTCCACCCTGGTCTCACTTTTCCCATTAATCTATCTCAACTAAACAGCCAAATAAACCCTTCAACGTATTTTATAATGTAACACGCCGTGTCACATTTTGGGTCAGAACATTTTAATACTCCCCATTTTACTCAGGATTAAGTGTCGACACCTTTACAATGATCCAAAAGGTCCTCTGCAGTCTCCCTCTCTAATTCTGTCTCTCCCTGCTCCCACCTACTTGCTCTGCTCCAGCCACGGTGACTTCCTTGTTATTTTCCAACATGTCAAGCACGCCTCTACCATAGGACTTTTGTATTCACTGTTACCTCAATCTGGCCTGCTTTTCCCCTAAATATCTGCAACACTGACTCCCTCGTCTCTTTCAAGTCATTGCTCAACTGTCACTTTTAAGGCCATCCAAATTAAATTGCCAACACCACCCAGAAGTATCTAGATTTTATTTTTTTTTCCAGTGTATTTACACCTTCTTAATACTTGTTTGTCTCTACAACTTATGTTGTGTGCATCTCCTAATTAGAATATAACCTCCAGAAAAGTAAGAGAAGTTTTTCTATTGTATTTTTTAAATGTCCATTTATTTTTGAGAGAGAGAGAGAGAGAGAGAGAGAGAGAGAGAGAACCAGTGGGGGAAGGGCAGAGAGAGAGGGAGACAGAGGATCTGGAGTGGGCTCTGTGCTGACAGCAGAGAGTATGATGAGGGCCTCAAACTCACTATGAGATCATGACCTGAGCTGAAGTTGGACGCTTAACCTACTTAGCCACACAGGTGCCCCTGTTTGTCTGTTTTAGTTCACTGCTACAGACCCAAGTGCCTAGAAAATACCAGGACATGTTCAAGAAATGACAGTGAATTAATATTTTATATTTATACTACTTTACATATTACTTTAAAATCTGTTTGCTTAGCAAATTTCTACAATCCAAATACATGGGCTTTCATGAAATTGTCTTTAAGAAAAAATAAAATAACATTTAAGAACTTTCCAGATTCTTGGGGCGCCCGGGTGGCTCAGTCGGCTAAGCGTCCAACTGAGGCTCAGGTCACAACCTCACGGTTTGTGAGTTCAAGCCCCACGTTGGGCTCTCTGCTGTCAGCACAGAGCCCACTTCAGATCTTCTGTCCCCCTCTCTGTCTGCCCCTCTACTGCTCATGCTCTCTCTTTCTCTCTCAAAACTAAATAAATATTAAAAAGAAGAGAGAGAACTTTCCAGATTCCACCTGTTTGTCACACTTGACTATGGTGATATTTTCACAAGTGTATGCATTTGCTCAATGCCATAAAATTGTTGAAAGATGTGCACGTTTTGTATAACAATTACACCTCAAAAAAACCCTGTTAAAACAAATTAAGAACAAAATTGTGGAACCTGCCAGCTCTAATGAGCTGGATAAGTTGGGAGCAGCAAAATGGTATACTAAACCAGTGCTTCTCAAACTGTACCGTGCATTCGAATCACCAAGGGATCTTGTTAAAATGCAGATTCTGAGTTCCGGATCTCGGCGGCAGAGAGATAGGGATTCTGCATCTTGAACAATCTCCCAGGTGATGCTGCTGCTTCTGCTGGTCTTCAGACCACACTTTGCAAAGCAAGGCTCTAGTTTGTAGCCCAAGCCCTGGTACTCCTAATAACACCACCGCCCCAGCCACTGTTACATCAGAACACCACTCCTGCTACTAACAACGAGAATAACAAAGATAAGTAGCATCTTTTGAGTTCTCCCCATGTTCCAAGCACTCCTCTCATTCTTGTATATCTGTCATCTCATCTAATAGGCACGGATTGCCCTCAGTTCATGGAGGCAGAAACTGAAGATTGAAAGAGTTTAAGTCACATAGGCAAATGTCTTCCACCAGAGAAGCAATGCAGTCAGAATTCAAACCCCAGTCTCTAATGAACAAAGGACACTAAATTTGTCACATGAAGTCCATTTTAAGGCCCATGGAGCAGGTGATGTGGGTATCCAGTGTCAAATCTCTCTGACTCACATCTGACTCTAGGCATAGCCGTGGTGGACTGTAGGGACAGCCAATGAACCCAAGTCAACTTCATACCTGCTGGAATGGATATAATTTTTTTTTTTAAGGAAAATAAGAAGCGTTGGCAAAGATGTGGGAAATGTAGCCCTTGTACACCGATGGCAGGAACTTAAAATGGAGCAGTCACTGTGGAATAGTTTGGCAATTCTTCAAAAATGTAAACAGAATTCTCACATGACCCAGCAATTCCTGTACTAGGTAATACCCAAGATAATTGAAAGCATATATTCACAGAACAACTCATAAATGTGTGTCCCTAAAAGCATTATTCATAATAGCCAAGAAGTATAAACACCCCAAATGTCCTTCACTTGGTGAGCAAATGAACATGTGGTATATCCACACAATAAAATATTATTCAGCCATAAAGAGAAATGAGGTACTAATTCTTGCTACAATACAAATGAAACGTTATAGCATTATGCTAAGTGAAAGAAGCCAGACACAAAGGCTACATATTATGTAATTCCATGTATATGAAATGTCTAGAATAGGCAAATCCAGGGAGAAGAAAGAAGATTAGATGTTGTCTGAGTGTGTAGGGAGATAGGACTGACTGCTAAGGTCTGCAGGGATTCTTTTCAGGGTGATGGAAATGTTCTAGAATTTGCTATTGATGATTGTTGTGCAACATTGTGAATAGACTAAGTTGTATACTTTAAAACAATGCATTTGATGTTATGTGAATTATATCACAATTTAACAAATTCTTAAAAATACCCCTTCTATTAAAAAAAAAAATCCCAGGCCCAGATGGTTTTTATCTTGTTTGGGTTTCTCCACAATCCTGACCCAAAGATTTGAATGCAAAGTAGTGTATTTGAGACATAATCCCAAAAAGTACAGCAAAAGTGTGGGAACGTAAAATATGTAAAAGAGAAAAGCCAATAAACAAAGAGTAGGTTATTTCTGAAGGCAAATGAAGC
Organism: Panthera leo; assembly: GCF_018350215.1. Taxonomy (NCBI): domain Eukaryota; kingdom Metazoa; phylum Chordata; class Mammalia; order Carnivora; family Felidae; genus Panthera; species Panthera leo. The sequence goes on along the minus strand of NC_056695.1, from coordinate 49,246,823 downwards.
TTGGGCTTGATGGAACCCTCAGAATCATCATACGAAGAGGCAAGGAAGTAGGGAATTTATCTGTTAGCTCGTTGGCACTTCTGCCCCTCTCTTTTGGGTTAAACCTACTTCGTTGGCCCTAAAATGCCCTCAGGAAGAGAGACGCAGGAAGCTATTGGTGTGTTCAAGAACCATTTGCAGGTGTCATGGGGTGAGTGGAACTGTACTCATAACAATTGCTACAAATTTACCGGTGAATCCTTCCAAACCTTTAAAGGCCATTAAATCATATCCTGTATAAATTATCCCATAAAATTAAATTTAAAAACAAAAGGATGAAAGCCACATATCTCATTTCATGAGGCAAGTGTAATTTTGACATAAGATAAGTATAGGCCAATTCTACTCACCTATATGGGGAGGGAGTCAAAACATAAAACTTAAATAACAAAATCTGAAACAACTAGAAAACGTGTCCTATCACAATCAACCACCATTTCACCCCAGGAATGTAAGGATGGCACAACGTCAGAAAATTTAGTTATACAATGGAATATAACAGACTAAAGAAGAAAAATCATGATTACCTCAATAAATAAAGAAAAGCACTTGACAAAATACAACACGATTTCATTTGACAAAATACAACACCATTTTATGCTTTAAAGTAATTCTTAGAAAACTAAGAATACAGGTATATTTCTTTAACTTGGTAAGAGAAGTAGAAATAAATGGGCATTTCCTTAGGTTGGTAAAGATTATTTTTCAAAAACCCTCGACAAAAGTTAAACTTCATGGAAAAGTGCCAACTGACTAAATCAAACTGTGCATTCTTAAATACTTCCTTAGAGTACAAAGTACTATATGTTTGCAAGATAAAATAAACAAAAGAATCTGAGGTATCAAACAACTGTAGGACAAATAATCCAGAAATATAGATGCTGATTGTTTTGTTTTGTTTTTTTAAATTTTTTTAACGTTTATTTATTTTTGAGACAGAGAGAGACAGCATGAACAGGGGGAAGGTCAGAGAGAGAGGGAGACACGGAATCTGAAAGAAGCTCCAGGCTCTGAGCTGTCAGCGCAGAGCCTGACGCGGGGTTTGAACTCACGGACCACGAGATCCCGACCCGAGCTGAAGTCGATGCTTAACCGACTGAGCCACCCAGGTGCCCCTAGAGGCTGACTGTTTATAGGAGAAGACAGAAATGAGACTCTAGTTCAGTTATATTGCTAATGATCTTGATAGTTGAGTACATTTTAAATAAACATAACGTGGGGTTTCTTCATGTCAATAATCTAGAGTTGCCAATTTTTAGAGAATATTTTCAAGTCAGACACTAGTATCATACCTCAGTGTAATAGAAACTACAGACGAACAAATTCACCCGGCAGTCTTATTCTTCATGCAATTGCGATTTTCTTAACTTAGTTTCTCAATACACCGGTAAAGTATCCATTATAGATAACTGGTAAATAGCTTGAGAAGAACTTCCTGTTATATACACATGATACATACAATATACTTGTAGATGATTGACCTAAGTGGAGCTGTGTCAACAACTAACACCAATACTTGCTTATTAAACATTTTTTTTTTAACGTTTATTTATTTTTGAGACAGGGAGAGACAGAGCATGAACAGGGGAGGGGCACAGAGAGAGGGAGACACAGAATCTGAAACAGGCTCCAGGCTCTGAGCTGTCAGCACAGAGCCCGACGCGGGGCTCGAACTCACGGACCGCGAGATCATGACCTGAGCCGAAGTCGGCCGCTTAACTGACTGAGCCACCCAGGCGCCCCAATACTTGCTTATTAAATGTGAAGAGTCTTCTTATGTGTTCAGAGCACCTTACAGATGCTACAGTTATATATCCATGACTAAACAAGGTGCTAGTTGATCAAAGTTTGAAAAATTAAGCAGGAACCTAATTCTAATTGCAATAATACTGAAAAAATATAATCGGAGGGTAAGAAACAATTGAGATTATCATTTTTAACTGGCATTGTTCTTAATAAAAATATCTTAATTTCTAAGACCATACCTTACAAAACTTGTTCATAACATGCTATCCAATAATAAGCTAATGCTATTTAATACCTTGCAATTCGTTAAAAGTTAAGGAGGGAGGTATGAGAATATACAAAAAAATACTTTCGGATACATAACTCCCAGTTATATACCCAACCAGTGAAAGCCTGCACTGCTATAAGAGAGACCCCAAGAGACTGCTCTTAAGACATTATCATCAAATCACAGTGTGAACCCATCTCTCTTGCAGCATCATCTATTTGCAAAACATTCAAACCCTAAGAAAAGCTATTAACATTATATGAAAATAAACTGAGGGTATTGGCAACTTACAAGCAGTAATTAAGACTGGCTGTGGAAAGCTTTTACAAATTAATATTGCTCACTGTGAAAGCTAGGAAATCTTACAGGAGAAAAAAGCTTATTCTGTTTCACAAGTGAGTAGCAAAAAAGATGTTAGCTGATGAGTCCATCAATGCAATTTTATTAAAACTTTATAGCTAATGCTGTACTTTGTAGAGTTCATCAAATCGCAGGAGGCCGTGTTCAGCAGATTGTGGCATAAACTGTGGTAGATAAAAGATATTACTTACAGACTGAGTAATCTATAGATGTTTCTAATCATTCCCAGTTATACTGAAAACAACATAACTGATAAAATTATGGCACAAAGCAACTCTACAGGAATCAACTGGTGAAAAGAATTCAAAAGTATAAATACCCATATTCAGGCTGTTTTGGTCTTAGTTGGAATTGTATTTAGGATATCTTTAATTCATGTAAGAAAGCCATAACTGTACACAGTCACTACATAAAAAAAAGATAAAAAAGGAAAAATGTTCTTGCCCACTAATCATTCATAGCCTGCAGGCATTGACTAAGCACCCAGGACTAATATCCAGCCAGTATATGCAAGGATAGAGTAATAACCTTTGCTTATTCTTAGCCAGTTAGATATTCTGACTGGTTGGCATCCAGGGTCTGCTGATTGTAAATAATTTGAATGTCAACCACATAAGTATCTCCTATCTCTTAGTAATTGTATTAAATACTTATGATAAAGAAATTAATAAAATACAATCTCTGTCCTCAGGAAACCAACAGGCAAAACATATAACTAAACAAATAAATTACAGTAAAATCTGATAAGGACAGTAATAAAAACATACATACGGAAGATATGAAGATATACTGATAAAAACTGTTAGGGTTCATGAAGGAAGAAATATCTAGGCTGGATTTGGAAGAATCTGTATAAATGGACAAAATAGAGAAGCTGACTCTAGATAGAGGAAACAATGAGTGAAAAGGCACAGAAGCATCAAATCTTTAATAAAAAAGGTAGTTCCAAAAATTTTAAGGTAGACCAGGAAGCACCAAGAATCTGCCTCCCCATCTAGACAACAACTGCACTGGCAGAATCTAACACAACTACTTTGAAACTTGAAAGTTGATTAAGAAGATTACAATTTCCAGGGGTGCCTGGGTGGCTCAGTCGGTTAAGCATTGGATTTCAGCTCAGGTCATGATCTCTCAGTTCACAGGTTCGAGCCCCACATCAGGCTCAGTGCTGACAGCTCAGAGCCTGGAGCCTGCTTTAGATTATGTGTCTCCCTCTCTCTCTGCCTTTCCCCCATTCACATGCTGTCTCTCTCTCTCTCTTTCTGAAAAATGAATAAAAATGTTTAAAAAAAAAATTTTTTTAATTACAATTTCCTGGAGAAAGGTTGGGTGGCAAACTGCAGTTACTTTCAATTTCAGCCTTTAGCCCAGTGGCAGCTACTAACCCTCCACCTCTTCCCCTTTGGCCAGCGTCACACATGTGTTCCTACGTCAGCTTCACACAGCTTGCAGAGGCCAGGGTGGGCAAGAAGGGAAATGCGAATCAAAACTACCATGCAATATCACCTCACACCTGTCAGAATGGCTAAAATCAACAACACAAGAAACAACAGGTGTTGGTGAGAACGCGGAGAAAAAGGAACACGCAAGCATGTTGGTGGGAAGGCAAACTGGTGCGGCCACTCTGGGAAATAGTATGGAGGTGCCTCAAAAAGTTAAAAATAGAATTACCCCACAATCCAGCAGTCACATTACTGGGTATTTACCCAAAAAATACAAAAACACTAATTCAAGGAGATACAGTCACCCCTATGTTTATGGCACCATTACTTACAATAGCCAAATTATAAAAGCAGCCCATGTGTCCATCGATAGATGAATGGATATATAATGGAATATTATTCAGCCATAAAAAAGAATGAAATCTTGCCCTTTATGCTGACAAGGATGGAACTAGAGAGTATAATGCTAAAGTGAACTCCATCAGAGAAAGACAAATACCATACAATTTCACTCATATGTAGAATTTAAGAAACAAAACAAATGAACAAAGGGGGAAAAAGAGAGAGACACAAACCAAGAAACAACTCTTAACTACAGCCAACAAACGGATGGTTACCAGAGGGGAGGAGGGTGGGGACATGGGTTAAATAAGTATGGAGATTAAGGAATGCACTTGTGATAAGCACTGGGTGATGTATGGAATTGTTGAATCACAATGTCATACACCTGAAACTAATGTCACACTGTATGTTAACTAACTGGAATTAAAATAAAAACTTAAAAAAAGGGATCCTATTCTCCAAATATTGCACACCTGTGCTCTGATCACAGCTCACTGTGTCTGGTCAGAAAGGAACAGAGAAAAAGCAGGGCAGCCATTATTGTTATGCCTACCCATATTACTGCAAACACCTTCCACTCTGGGTGAAGTTACTTCCAAGGGATTTAAAGAGCTGGTGCCCTTTTTCTCCTTCTTCTCCCTTCATTTTTCTCTTTCTCCCCTCTTAGGAGCCAGGTATTAGGACTATAACATCCAAAGCAACTGCATATTCAGGAAAAATTAGATAGTAACTATACAGTATACTGTACCCAGAGAAAGGTGTAAGCTCAGAAAAGACTTGAGAAGATTTTAAGTTTATACCTCAGGCTGAACTTTGGCACCGAGATAGGCAGTAACAACCAAAAAATAAAAACAGTAACAAAAAGTAACAAACCCCAAGGAAAAGGGAAGCTCTGATTTCCAGAGATACCACATTATTAAATTCAAATGTCCAATTTCAAACAACAATAACACAATCCCGAGACAAAAAGAGAAACAGGAAATATGGTCCATTCAAAGGAAAAAAACAGAAACAGTCCCTAAAAAGACCTGGTGGCAGATCTAATAGACAAAAGCTTCAAAACAACAATCTTAAAGATGTTCAAGGAACTAAAGGTGAAAGTGAAGAAAGTCAAGAAAATGATGTGTGAACAAAATGGAAATATCAGTAAAGAAAAAAAAAAAAAAAAGATCCACATAGGAACCAAGAAGAAATTCTGGAGCTGAAAAAGTCCAGATAGCTGATATGAAAAATTCATTAGCAGGAATCAAAGGAAGATTTGGGTAGGCAGAGGAACAAATCAGCAAATGTGATTCTAAGACGCTGGAAATATCGAGCCTGAAGAACAGAAAGCAAAAAGAACGAAGAAAAGTAAACAAAACATAAGGAACCTTTGGGACACCATCAAGAGGACCAACACATGTATTCTGGATGTCCCAGAAGAAGGAGAGAGAAATGAACAAGGAGAATTATTTTGAAGAAATAATGGCTAAAAACATCCCGAATTTGATGAAAGACATGAATACAAACATCCAAGAAAATCAACAAACTTCAAGTAAGATAAACTCAAAGAGACCCACACCAAGGCACATTATAACCCAACTTTTTTTTTCCTTTTTTAAAATTTATGATTTATATTTTAGTTAACATACAGAGCAATATTGGTTTCAGAAGTAGAATTCAGTGCAGGCACCTGGTTGGCTCAGTCGGTTAAGCATCTGACTCTCGGTTTTGACTCAGGTCATGATCTCATGGTTCGTGAGTTCAAGCCTCACTTCAGGTTCTGTGCTGACAGTGTGGAGCCTGCTTGGGATTCTCTATCTCCCTCTCTCTCTCTGCCCCTCCCCCAGTCACACTGTCTCTGTCTCTCTCAAAAATAAATAAACTTTAAAAAAAAGTTGTAGAATTCAGTTATTCATCATTACATACAACATCCAGTGCTCATCACAAGTATCCTTCTTAATATTCATCACCCATCTAGCCCATCTCCCACTCACCTCCCTCCAGCAACCCTCAGTTTGTTCCCTAGCAATAAGAGTCTCTTGTGGTATAATCAACCTTTCTAAAGCCATAGATAAAGAAAGAATCTTGAGAGGAGCAGCAGATAAGTGGCTTATTACATACAAAGGATCCTCAATAGGATTACTAGTAGATTTCTCATCAGAACCTCTGGAAACCAGAAGGCAGGGGACAGATATATTCAATATGCTAAAGGAAACTATCAAACAAGAATTCTATGTCCAGCAAAACTGCATTCAAAAGAAGGGGAAAAACAAAAGAAGGGGGAATTTGTTACCCCTTGCAAGACGTGCCAGAGGGAATCCTGCAGGGTAAAATGAACACTAGACAGTAACTCGAAGTCAAATGATGAAATAAAGATCTTAATAAAGGTAATTACATGAGCAAGCATAAAAGCCAGTATTGTAACAATAATTTATAACTCCACTTTTTATTTTCTACATGATTTAAAGCACTAGTATTTTAGTGTTTTGTTAATTATTAGTCTAAAAGCTAGCATTATCGTAACTTCAGTTTATAATTCCAAATGTTTTCTACATAATTTAAGAGACTACTGCATTTAAAAGAATTATTAGTTCATATATTTGGGTACACAATATATAAACAGATAATTTGTGACATCAACGACTGAAAGGGGTAAGGATGGGCTATAATGAGCAGAGGTTTGGTATGTTATTGAACATAAGCTGATAAAAATTCAAAACTACAGTCTTATAACTTTAGAACGTTGAATGTAATCCCCATGGTAACCACAAAGAAAGTAGTTATAAAATTTACAGGAAAGGATATGAAAAAATAAATATTTCACTCCCAAAATATCAATTAAGTACAAAAGACAGTAATGTAGGAAATGAAGGATAAAGAAGGTACAAGGCATATAGAAAATAAATACCAAAGCGACAGAAGTCCTTCTTAATCAACAATCGCTTTTAATGTAAACGGATTACACTCTCCAATCAAAGACAGATATTTGAAGAATGGATAAAATTACACGATCCAACTATACGCTGTCTATAAGAGACTCGTTTTGGATCCAACATCACAAATAGATGGAGAGAGAGAGGATGGAAAAAGATATTCCAATCAAATAGCAGCCAAAAGAGAGCCAGGATGGCAACACTAGTATCACACAAAATAGACTTTAAATCAAAAAAGTTACAAGGGACAAAGAAGAACGTTATGTATTAATCAAAGCTTCCATGTAGCAAGAAGAGATGACAGTTACAGATGATAACATATCTCATAACAGACCAGCAAAACACATGAAGCAAAACTTGACAGAAGTGAAAAGAGACGTAGGCAGCCCTACACTAATGCTTAGAGACTTCAAGATACCACACTCTCGATGACACATGGAACAAAGAGACAGAGGACAGGTATGGACATCAAGGGCTTGAACATCACAGCAAGCCCCGTAGAGCGAACAGACATCTACGCAGTGCACCGCCCAGCAACAACAGCAGACATAGTCTTCTCGACCGCACATGGAATATTTTCGAGGACAGACCGCATTTTAGGGCACAAATTAAGTCTCCGTAAGTTTTCAAAAGGTAGACGTTACGCAAAGTAAGTACTCTGACCACCACGAGACGAAGTTAAAACTCAATAATGAAGACAAGCTGGAAAATTCACAAGTTTGTGGAAATTAAACAATACTCCCTTAAACAACGAATGGATCAGAGAAAAAAAATCGCAAAGGGAATTGGAGAATACACAGAAGCAAGTGAGAAGCAAAGGCTAAATGTATTACAAATCACAGTATCACAACCACACTGATCACTAGGGAAATGCCAATCAAAACTACTATGAGACACCACCTCACACCCATTAGGGTGGCCACGATCGAAAAAAAAAAAAATCTGAAAATAGCAAGTACTGGTGAGGATGTAAAGAAACTGGAACACATGTGCACTGTTGAGAGGAACGTAAAACAGTACAGTCCCTGTGGAAAACAGAGCATCAGTTCCTCAAAAAATTAAAAATAGAATTATCATATGATCCAGCAACTCCTCTTCTAGGTATATACCCAAAGAACTGAAAGCAGGGCCTTGAGGAGGTCCTTGTACATTCATGTCCCCAGCAGCGGCACTCATAAGAGCTAAAACATGGGAGCAACACAGGCATCCATCAAAGAAGAGATAAGCAAAACGTGATGCATAAATACCAAGGAATATCATTCGGCCTTAGAAAGTAAGGAAATACTGACATTTGCTACAACATGAATGAACCTAGAGGACATGATGCTGAATGAAATAAGCCGGACACGGAAAGACAAATGCTGTATAATTCCACTTATGTGGGTTACTTAAGAATAGTCAAAATCAGGGGCGCCTGGGTGGCTCAGTCGGTTGAGCTTCTGACTTCGGCTCAGGTCATGGTCTCACGGTCTGTTGAGTTCGAGCCCCGTGTCGGGCTCTGTGCTGACAGCTCAGAGCCTGGAGCCTGCTTCAGATTCTGTGTCTCCCTCTCTCTCTGACCCTTCCCCGTTCATGCTCTGTCTCTGTCTCAAAAATAAATAAACATTAAAAAAAAATTTTTTTTAAAGAATAGTCAAAATCATAGAGATGGAAAGTAGAAAGGTGGTTGCCAGGAGCTAGGGAAGGAAGAGGAACAGAGTAGTTAATGGTAAATGGGTACAGAGCTTCAATTTTATAAGATGGAAAGAATTCCAAAGATAGATAATGGTGATGGTTGCATAGTAATGTGAATGCATCTAATACCACTGAACTTAAGAATTGTTACAAAGGTACATTTTATGTTTGTGTATTTTACCAGAATTGAAAAAAAATGTTAAGAGGAACAGAACAGACAAAAATACCAATGATTATATGCCCTGATAACTACATTTCAGTAGGAATAATTAGCTTCTTCTTTACCTTGTCTTCTCCCCAGACTAAATATATTTAACCAAGTCAATTGTTGTTGAATTTTCAAAGACTCTGTCTGGCTCCAGTATGGGTTATTTTCAGTGTATTTCTAGTGAATGTGATCTTACCTTTAATTGGCCATTTCCCTGCTTTTTCACCATCACAATAAATTCTAATACTATGTTATTAGGTTAGCACTAGCCTCATTCGGTGTCATCTACAACTAAATAAGTGTACCCTCAATTCCAAAAAGTATGATGTCCTGGTATTTTTAAAAGGCACACAAACAACTCAGCGAATTCTCTTACGATAAATACCTAAGAAGAAATTCTGGACAAAAAGTTAGGCTAACTACCAATGCATATCCTGCCTAGCAGACACAAGTCCCTGAAAAACCACTACCCATTCACTGAAAGCCCATGTTAGTTACTCTGTGGATGGCTAGAGCTAATGCAGAGCTATTCTTAGGGATTCAATTTGGTCAGCACCCAGGCTGATTATACTCTGGTGGGCTCTCAGATAGTGTGGATCCAGAGTTTGTTATAATGAAGCATTGAATCTGAATTCCCATTACAGGTTATATTTACCTGTATCTACTAGGAGGGCTCCAGACCAAAGCATTCTCACCATGCCCATTTTAATCTAGTTCCACCATCCAATAGAATAAAAATGACCCTCAAAAGTGGAACAAACCACAAGATACATTATTATGGCACTTAAAGACCCAGTCTGGGTTATAAAGAAATAGACTTTGAGCCAGTAAGTACTCTATTAGATTTAAGGAAGGTACTATATTAGGAAACAATCAACAAAACTAAAAGACAACCTGCCGAATTGGAGAACATATTCACAAATGACATATCCAAAAAAGGGTTAGTATCCAAAATATATAAAGCACTTACACAACTCAACACACACACACACACACACACACACACACACACACACACACACACAATCCAATTTAAAAAAGGGCAGAAGACATGAACATATATTTCTCCAAAGACATACAGATGGCCAACGGACACATGAAAATATGCTCAACATCACTCATCATCAGGGAAATGCAAAACAAAACCACAATAAGATATCACCTCACACCTGTCAGAATGGCTAAAATCAACAACACCAGAAACAATAGATGTTGGCAAGGAGGTGGAGAAGTAATCCTCAGGTACTGTTGATCGGAACATGAACTGGTGCAGCTGTTGTGAAAAACACAGCTATGGCGATTCCTCAAAAAATTAAAAACAGAATTACCATATGATCCAATAGTTCCATTACTGGAACTATTTGAAGAATAGAAAATACAAAAACACTGATTCAAAAAGATATGCACCCCTATGTTTATAGCAGCATTATTTACGATAGCCAAAACATGGAAGCAACCCAAGTGTCCATGGATAGATGAATGGATACAGAAGTTATCCAGTAGTATATGCACACATTGGAATATTCCTCAGCCATAACAAATAATGGAATCTTGCTATTTGCAACAATATAGATGGATTTAGAGGGTACGACGCTAAGTGAAATAAGTCAGAGAAAGACAAATACCAGATGATTTCACTCATATATACAATCTAAGGAGCAAAACAAAGGAAAAAAGAGACAAACAGAACAGGAATCTTAACGACAGAGCACAAGCTGATGGGAAGTGGATGGGGGAATGGGTGAAATGGGTGAAGGGGATTAAGAGTACACTTCTCATGATGAACGCTGAGGAAGGTATATAAGTGCTGAATCACTGTATTGTACACCCGAAACTAATAGAACACTATACCTTTCGTATACTGGAGCTAAAATTTAATAATAAATAGGCAAACAAATAAATATTTAAAAAGGAAGGTATTATATTTTGTTCCCAGAGAAAACTGGTCCCTGAGACACAGATTAAAAGAAAAAAATCACTCAGAATGCCCTCTGAGTGGGAAGTACTGATCAAGAGATGATTGTCACAATCAGCTGAACTAATTGAATTGTTCACTTTTATTTTCTAAGCCCTCTTAATACCAAATGTCAGGACCAAATACTGGAAAACTTGTATTAATAGAGAAAGATATTAATAAATTAATATCACATGGCTAAGCTCAAGTGATATGCCTGACACAATGTAATTTTAAATAATATTGAAATTTAAATCAAAGTGATTGATTCCATTTCAATTGTGGTTTTATGATGCTTTTATTTCTTAAAAATAATAAAATAAGTATCTCATTTTACGACTTTTTAAATTTTTCACCTGCTCTTTTTCGGTTGAGGACAGGGGGAAAACTAGTGATGTCAGGAAATATCTATTTCATTCAATCACTTCATTATTCATATATTCACAAATAGTTTCGAAACCTACAATACACCAAGTGCTATGCTACTTACTAGGGATACAATGATAAAGAAGACAGACAAGCTCTTTTCTGTGGGACTCACAGTCCAGTAGGGGAGATAGATAATAAGAAAATATATAGATATTTATGTTACATATATTTCATACATATATATGAATATATGAAATATATATTCATATATATGTATGAAATATATATATGAAATATATATATGAACTATATGAAATATATTTCATATATATGAATATATATATACATATATTTCATATATATATATATGAAAATATACATGTATGCTTTGGAGAAAATTAAGGGCAATATGATAGAGAGTAAGTGGTGTTGAAAGGGAGTAACACCCTACGGAGGGTAGTCAGAGAAGGCTTCCCTGAAGTGATGACATGTGAACTGATACCAAAGATGAGAATGAGCTGTGCACATGACAAGCTGATGAAATGCATTCCAGGTAGAGGAAGCAACATATGTAAATGTCCATAGGTAGGAAAGGGCTCAGTAGCTTCAGGGACAGAAACGCCTGGGGAAAAAAAGCAATGAGGGGGAGAATGGTGTGGGATGATGTTAAAGAGATAGTCAGAAGCCAGAATGTATATATCGTCTTCCCTGTATGCCCCAGTAAGAAATGGTGTGAGAAAGCTCTTAAGAGATTTAAGCAGAGAAATGACATAATCTGATCTCATCCTGAAAAACATCACCCTAGCAGATGGATGGAGACTGGGTTGGAGAAAGGAAGCAGAGAGACCAATTAGGAAGTTATTGCAGGAGTTCAAATGAGAGATAATCACGGCTTAGAGTAAAATGATAGCAATAGAAACGGAAAGATATGTTTTAGAGATAGAAGCCACCAGGATTTAGTGATAAATTAAAATTGCTTAGAAGGAAAGGGGAAGAACAAAGGATTATGTCTAGGTTTCTGGCTCAAGGAACAGAGTACTCAAAGATGTTCTTTGGGGTGATGAATGTTAATTTTGAGATACCTATTATATGTACAAGGAGAGATGTCAAGTAGAAGGATGGATATATAACTCTAGAGTACAGGTCAGGACTAGAACATATATTTAGAAAACATTAGTTGCTATGTACTAAATATCTGTCTCCCCAGTATTCACAGGTTGAATCCTAACCCCCAAGCTGATGATATTAGGAGGTGAAGCCCCTAGGAGGTGATTAAGTCATAAGGATGGAGCCCCTGTGAATAGGATTAATGCCCTTATTATAGAAGGGATCCCTCACCCCTTCCACCATGTGAGGACAGCAAAAAGATACCATCTATGAAACAGAAAGTGAGTCCTTACCAGATACCCAATCTACCAGCGCCTTGATCTTGGACTTCCCAGACTCCAAAGTGTAGGAAATAAATTTCTTTTGTCCTTAAGCCACCTAGTCTGTGGTATTTTGTTACAGCAGCCCAGATGCACTGACATTAGTAAGCATGCAGATGATTTAAAGCCACTGGGATTTCCCAGGCTCTACCTCTAGTCCTTAGAATTTGGTTTACATTCAGTTGACCTTTAGGTGAAATGCAGGGTTGATCTGAGGAATATGAGCCTAATAATTCATTGTACACTCCTGCTCAGAAAGGTCTATAGGATTCTGTTCTAGCTAAATACTGCCCCTAGTATGCAATGAAGGAAAGAAAAAAAAAAAAAGAAAAAAACCTTCATAAAAGAGGAGTCATTTTTAGTAACAAAACTGGATTTGAGGCCATTAAGTTATGCTTCAGGAATCCTCCTAAATCTTCCCCCCAAAATACCAAAATGTTGATTCCATATCAAAGACAATTCTCAGATTAAAATCAGTTAGGAACCAAAATTGAGCCAAATCTTAAATAACTCCAAAGAGAAATAGGTTTGTCAGGTCCATTCTAGCCAATGTATAACTGCTCACGATTGGTGAAAATGAGTCCCTGGTAAGGCCTTCAAAAAAAAAAAAAAAAAAAAAAAAAAAAAAAAAAAAAAAAAAAAAAATCAAAGCTACATTCTCTTCAATGCCAGAATACAGTTTTATGTCTCCTCGTGTTGTTAAAAAACTTGGGTAAGTCATTTCTTATAAAAGACTACACTCACAACAAGCATAATTTCAAGCTAGTAAACTGCTCAGGTCTACTCATCCTAGTGGCAAAATGGAACAAGCTATTTGCTGTTGGATTGCTCTCTTTTTCACAATGTGACTTTATGAGTAACAAGTCTTTGATGTAAAAAAAAAAAAAAAAAAAACCATATTATTCACTGTTTTGTAGAATTCCGTCCTGACTACAATAGATACTAAAATTCTAAAATATTCTAATCATCACATGTTATCTCAAGGAACTCAAGTCAAAATTCCTATTAAAACCCGTATGATGCCACATCAAAATAGCCTGAAAATTATTCTACCTAGATAATAAAGTATAAAAAATAACAAGTTAGTTTAAATGCAAAGCTGAGGACACAAGGAAGAAGAAGCTGAGGGGTCAAAAAGGAAAAAGGAGTTACAAACCAGAGTGGTAATGTTCAAAGATTGGCACTGTGTAGTTTAAGATTTTAACGCCTATTCAGGAACAGCACAAAGATAGATAGATAGATAGATAGATAGATAGATAGATAGATAGATAGATAGAGCGAGCCTAGGGTCTACACAGGCTGAGGTGTTAAATCCACAATGATGCACGAGACAGGGTACTGAGAATCTATGCCTTCAATAGAAGGGTAAACCAGAAAAGTTTCATCTACTGACAGGGGAAGCACAGGAAGTACTTCTGCTCTAGACAAGCAAAGAAGTTTCCCCTGAGAATTCAAAACACTGTCCTGCACTTCACATTGGTATGTAATTTACAGCATGATCCAGGAACCCACAAACCCATTTAGCCCAAATTCTAAATCCCGCAAACATATGCTTCAAAAATATGGATGAAATGAGGCCACTTTCAGACACACAAAAGCTGACATTGTTTATCCCCAGCACACTTGTGTTACAGGAAGTGTTACAAGATTTGGGCTGAAGGAAAAAGGTATGCTTCTACAAGAAGGAATAAAGAACAGCAAAAGAATAAATGTTAGTAAAAGAGTGTTGTTTAAACTTATTTATCTATACATACACAGACATATACAAATCTACTTTTAAAAACTGTTGTCTACTTATAGCTATTTTTAGTAACAATGTAATGTGGGTGTTTTAGCATATATAGATAAAGTATGTAGAGCACAAAAAGCAGGAGGTAAGTAAACTTACGTTATTCATGAAGTACATGAATATTTTCAAAGTAGATTGTGATAGGTTAAAGATGTATACCATAATCTTTTGGGCTTTCTATGAAAAAACACCAGAAACAGACACAACTAAAAAATGAATAAAGGAAATGAAACAAACTATGAAAAAAATCACTTAATTCTCCCCAAAGGAGTCAAGAAAAATGAAACAAGAATAAAGACTGGAGAGGACAAATAGAAGGAAAAAAAAAAATACCAGAGATAGTAGACTTAAATATATCAATAATTACATCAAATGTTAATAGACTCATTAAAAGCAGCGATTGCCAGACAGGATACAAAAAGCAAGACCCAACTAGATGTTATTTATAAGAAATTCATTTTAAACGTAAGAACTTTGGAGTACTTGGGTACTTATTTTATCAGTTAATTAGGGAGGGGTGTTAAAGTCTCATAACTCTGATTGTGGATTTGTCTGCTTTTCTCTTTAAAACTTTCAATAAAGGCAGGGACACCTGGGCGGCCAGTAAGTTAAGCGTCCAACTGTGGCTCAGGTCATGATCTCATGGACCATAGGTCATGATCTCACAGCTCTTGTGTTCGAGCCCCACATCAGGTTTTGTGCTGACACACAAAAACCTCTCTCTCTCTCTCTCTCTTTCTCTCTCTCTCAAAAATAAATAAACATTAAAGAAAGTTTTTTGAACTAAAAAAAAAACTTTCAATAAAGACAAAGACAGGTTCAAAGTAAAAGTATGGCAAAAGATTTACCATGAAAACACTAGCAGAAGGCTGTGCTTCTGAATATCAGAAAAAGTAGACATCAAAATTGAGTGCAACCACATAAAAAAAGAAGCACTTTGTGATAATAAAATGTCAATCCAAACATAATATTCACATTCACAATCTTGAATGTGAGTGACCCAATAATACAGCTTTCAAATAAAGATGATGCAAAATGGAAAGTATTAAAGAGAAAAGTAAATAAATCCACAGTTAAGACACTTTTAACAACTCTCCCTCAGTAACTTATTTCACAAAACACCAGTTAGAATTTACAAGTTTTGAACCATGCCATTAACCAATCTGATCTAACAGATATGTATGACACAATATATTGAACATCACTCTCTAGTGTGCATGGATCATTCACCAAGAAAGATCACATGCATCCCAACAAATTCCAAAGGAATAACATCTCGAGAACACAATACGTTCTCTAACTGCAATGGCATTAGGTTGGAGATGAATAGGTATCTTTAAAAAAAAAAAAAAAAATCCAAATACTTGTAAGTAAAGCAACATGTTTTCAAACAAGAGAAGATTTTTATTTTTTTTAATTTTTTTAATTTTTTTTAATTTTTTTTAACGTTTTATTTATTTTTGAGACAGGGAGAGACAGAACATGAACAGGGGAGGGTCAGAGAGAGGGAGACACAGAATCTGAAACAGGCTCCAGGCTCTGAGCTGTCAGCACAGAGCCCGATGCAGGGCTCGAACCCACGGACCACGAGATCATGACCTGAGCCGAAGTCGGCCGCTTAACCAACTGAGCCACCCAGGCGCCCCAAGAGAAGATTTTTAAATGGTTTAACCTGATGATAAAATATAAGTACACCTATCAAAATTTATGTGATGCAGCTAAAGCAGTTCTTAATGAGAAATTTACAGTTTCAAAGGCTTGTGTTAGAAAAGAAGAACAGTATAAAATTAATAAGGTATGCTCCTACTTTAAGACACTAGCAAAGGAGAGGCGCCTGGGTGGTTCAGATGGTTAAGCATCCAACTTCAGCTCAGGTCATGATCTCATGATTCATGAGTTCAAGCCCCAACGCCGGGCTCTGTGCTAACAGATCAGAGCCTAAGCCTGCTTCAGATTCTGTGTCTCCCTCTCTTTCTGCCCTTCCCCTGCTCGTGCTGTGTCTCTCCCCAACTCCCTCTCTCTCAAAGATAAAATAAACATTAAAAATTAAAAAAAAAAAAAAGATACTAGCAAAGCAAAAAATATAAACCCAAAGTAAATAGAAGAAGGGAAGAATGAATATAAGAAGAAAAAAAAACTGAACAAAATGTAAACAAAGCAAAACAAAAAGACAAAATGCAAAAACTGATTCACCCCTACACCAAGACTGATTATAGAGACACAGAAAGAGAAAACACAGATTCTCAATATCGAGCATGAAAGAGGGGTCACCTCTACAGATCATACCAACATTAAGTGGATATGATGAACAGCTTTATGGCAACAAATTCAAAAACTCAGATAAAACAAACTCCCTCAAAAACAAAACTTACCGAAATAAAATACACAATAAGAAATCATCTGAATGGTTCTATACACCTTTTAAAAATTGAGCACATAATTTTAGAAATTCCCACAGAGGACTCCAGAGTCTTCTGGCCTCAAAGGTGAATCCCATCATATCTTTAAAGAAGAAATAAAACAAACTTTCAGAAAGAATGGAAAAGGAATAAAATTCTTTTTATGAGGTCAGTATAACCTTAAAATCGAAACCAGAAAAGAACAAAGAACAAAAAAGTATAGACCATTATCCTTCATGAACACAGATGGAGAAATCCTCAACAAAATACTAGCAAATCAAATCCAAAATTATATATATACATATATTTATATTTTATATTTATATCCTATATAAAGACCATGAAGTATGAAGTCAGTATGTCAAGAAACCTCTGAACAAAACTGAGTTAAATCTGCAAGAGAAATGGAAAACATGTTTGCACAGGAGTGGTGGGGGCAGGAAGAACTTGAAAGTAATCATACAATTATAGAGTAAATTTTAAAATACAACAAAAGGACAAGTTATGTAGACTAATTATATAAGTGAATAAATTTTTATTTCACGTTGTTCTGAGGGTTCTGACTAATGCAATTAAACAAGAGAAATCAAAAAGGAGAGAATAGATTACACTATTATTTTCAGGTCATATGGTTTCATTTGTTGAAACTCAAGAGAAACAATGGAAAATTCTGAGAAGTAATATAATTCAGAAAGGTGGCAAAACCATATATTCCTATGTAAAAATAAGTGAAAAATAAAATATTCATTTATAATTTTAAAATAAACTTACTGAGAAGCATGCAAAATTAATATAAATACTACTGAGAGATATAAAGGAAAATTAATAAATCAAAAACCATATTCTAATTTTGAATATGATGACTTCATATCATAAAGATGACAATTCTTCCAAACTGATCCATAATTAAATAACTAAGTAAAAAATATCTATATGATTTACTTAGGACTAAACAAATTGATTCTATCATATAGAAGGAAAACTAAGCAAGCAAGTATAACCAAGAGAATGCCTTGCAACCTCGGGGCAGGCAAGGATACCCTAGAATACGCAAAGCACTAGCCATGAAAGAAAAAAGCTCATAAATTGGAGTTCACCAAAATTAAATTTTTTTGTTCCCCAAAACACACCAGTAAGAAATGAAAAGGTGAGCCAAAGAGTGAGAAAATACATACGTATACCTGATTCTTATATCTCGAATATAGACAGAATGCCTACAAATCAATAATAAAAAGATAAAGATGCAATTTTAAAGTGGGCAAAAGATTCAAGCAGACATTTCACAAGAGAAGTAATATGAACGGCCAATAAACACTAATGACGCTTAACATCATTAGACGTTAGGGAAATAAAAATAAAAACCAAACGACTTCACACTCACACCAAATGCTGGTCAGGTTGTGGAGTAACCAGAATTTTCATATATTGCTGATGGAGGTGTAAAATTGCACGTGATGAACTCTGGAAAACCGTTCGTAGTATGCCTCACTTTTTGTCCCAGCAACTCTGCTCTTCAGTATTTATCAAAGACAGATAAAAGCATACGCCCACAAAAGACCTGGAACAATATTTACAGCATCTTGATTTTTTATAGCCCCCCCCCCAAAAAATGGAAACTTTCCAGACGTCCTGCAACAGGACGATGGATAAACAAAGCGTGGTACATTCACACAACAAAGTAGTAGGAATGAAAGGAACAAACTACTGACATCATGGCAACAATATGGATTAATTTCACAGGCTTTGAATTCAGAGAAGGAAGACCGGAACACCATATGATTCTACTTGTATGAAGTTCAAGAACAGGCAAAACTAAGAGAAGTCAGACAGGTGATTGCCTTTTGGAAAAGGGAGGTGAAGAAGTAACACAGAAAGGTCACAAGTGAACTTCCTAGGATGATGGGGACAGTAGAGATGAGGGTGACAGTTGTTACGTGGGAAACACACATTTTTCAAAACCGTAAAACTAGATTTAAGTCATGTGTATTTTATTGAAAGTTACACTTCAGATTTTTTGTGAAAAAAGGAAATCTGTGAAAAGGAAAGAAGAGCAATGGAAGGAAACTAGCTGCACTGGGGGGGGGGGGGGGGGGGGGGGGGGATAGGGATTTGATGTAATCTGCCCCAGAGGGGAGGAGTATTTTATTAGCAAATGGTTTAGAATTGCCTGCCTATGGCGATAATAATAATTAGGCCAACTTTTAGTGAGTTGTGTGTTTTGTTTTGTTTTTACTGTTCTCTACAGACAACATGTTCCTTTCCCCACCCCTACAGACACCCCCCAATATGCCTCTGACCACTGGTACAATATACTAGTAACTATATTTAAAAGGTACAGCCACTAAACTATGTAGTACTTGGTACTGGCTCAAGAATTAAAAATCAATGTGCAGACACCAGAAATGAACCATAATGCATATGGGAATTGCATGTATGGAAAATGTGGCTGTGCAAATTCCTGTGTAAAAAATGGATTATTCAATAAATAGCACTGTGACAAATGGATAACAATAGGAAATAAAGTTGGAGCCAAACCATATAACCAACACCAAAATAACTTCTGAATAAGCTAGTGCTAAATATTAAAAAAAAATGGATACTCCCCCTTCTCTTGCCCAAAAAAGAAAAAAAAAAAAAAAAAAAAAAAAAAAGGCCATGACAGAGTATGGGAGAATTTGTTTTTGGAATCTTGGAGCAAAGGTTTTACTACGCATGATATAAAATCCAATGCTAAAAAGACTGACAGATTTGACAACAAGGCAATTAAACATTTTTACATATAAGTAAACAAAAAGAAAAACACCTGGGGTATTTATAGCATACATTATAAGGAATTACATTCTTTAGCATATAGAGTACTCATATAAAAAAAAAAAGAATACAAATGAGCAAAGAATAGTACAGAATAAGAAAAATGTAAGCCCTTACATGATAAAAAATACGAAATCGGAACTAAAGTCTCCCTTTACTAAAGGAACAGAATTTTGATTAAAGGGAAAGTGGTCATTTGGACTTTTAGTAACACTGCATAAGTTACAAAGATTTATCATTTGAACTCATTAGCTTAAAATCAAATGTGTTGGGGCACCTGGGTGGCTCAGTTGAGCATCCAACTTCGGCTCAGGTCATGATTTCACCGTTTGTGAGTCTGAGCCCCACATCAGGCTTTGTGCTGACGGCACAGAGCCTGCTTCAGAATCTCTGTCTCCCTCTCTCTCTGACCCTCGCCCGCCTGCGCCCACCCTCTCAAACATAAAATAAACCAAATGTGTCGATTCAAATGGGATTTCCTATCCCCTACTTCCATCATGGGTTTCATCCTCCCTATGTTTTCTGACACAGTATCAAAGAAGTAAACAGCTCTTTCAGATGTACTGCAGAACCTGTCTTTATCTTTAAAAATATAAATCTCATCACTATATCTGCATGAGCTCTAAGTTTTGGAAACATTTGAAACAACAATTTGAAAATAAATGCGTTAAGTCTGAAAACATAGCATGGCCAACAGTGATAGCATGTAAATTGCCCTTGCTTATCATTTAAGACATGCATCACTTCGCAGTGAACTTGCTGTACATAAGCTGTTTCTGAATGGTCATGTGGAAAATCCAACAAAATTATCATAAAATTTCGTAAAAAGGAGAGGACCTTTCAAGTTTGTTTTTTCCTTTTCTAGCCTTTTTGTTCCCTAGCTCTATACTTTAAAACATACTGAAACTTCTAGTGTCTAACAAAGCATCTTGCTTCAATATGAATACACATTAATAAAAGTACTTTTGATGATTTCAGAACCTAAATGCAATACAGAGCTTTCGTCTTCGATGAAAGCATGAACAGACAGTAGAATGAAAAGGAAACATAAATGGCTTCTAAATATAAAAAGATGTCAATATCACTCACAGTAAGAAAATGCAAAATAAACTAACAATGAGCTTGCTAAAGATATAAAAGATGGATACCTTGTATTATCAAGGATGTGAGAACCAGCACCCTTGCCTACTGTCAGTAGAAACATAAATTAATGCAACATTCAGAGCAGGCAATTTGGCATACTGATCAAAATTTGAAAGGTTCTGCAATTCCATCTCAAGGAATTTATCCTACGGTAATATTTGCACATATGCAATGCAATGCACATTACAAATGTGACATATGTTAAAAAAATAGGTTTATAATAGTAAAAGATTACATATAATCTGATTAAATAGACTGTAGCATATCCATACAAAGTGATAATGAATTCGTTAAGATAAATGTGATAATTCTATATGTATCAATATGGAAACATCTCCAAGATATAGAAGTAAGAGATAAAATTAAGGTGCAGAATATTTATGTAAAAACTGTATGTCTATATAATAGATCTCAGAATATATAAAAGAAAATGCTAACTGGCTGCCTGTAGGGAAGAGATTTGGGGGACTGGGAAACTGGGAGACTGAGGGCCAGGGATGGGAAAGAAACTTAGTTTTGCTATATATGCTTTTGTATCTTTTGAATTCTGTACCATGTTCCTATGTTACTGATCCAAATACATAATAATGTTCTTTAAAACAAGTTAAACATTTGCATATACTGCAGCACAGCAGTGACAAAGAACTATACTATGGAGAGACATAGGAATCAGAGGACAAGATGGGACCAGAGGAAGAGTTAAGGAAACTGAAAGGGCCTTTTGCGTGGGAGGGGCATTGAGAGCAGAGACTGCTGTAAAGAAGAAGAAAATGGAGGGATCATGAATATAAGAAATGAGCATATTCTCCCAGAGGTGACGACTCACAAGCAGCTCCGTACAAGAAAGAACTGGCCCATAAAAAGTCTTCTCCTGGTTTTGTCCTAGTGAGATAAATTAAACCAAGGCCTTGGAGAGACGAAGCAGACTCAACAGGAGAAGAATACATCTAGGACAGTTAGATCATCACTGGACCCAATGACTATCACAGGACAATCACCAAACCAATACCATATACTGTTCTCTTTTATCTTTTATGTTAAAATATGATAAATGATTTTGTTTATTTTTAAAGCAGGATGGTGGCTTTTGCTTTCGTTTTTGGCACTTAGGAAAGAGGATACTCAGAGTCCTGGGGAAGGAATCAGTAATCAAATAAAACAACCCTATAGGTTAGGCACTGTTCTTGTACACTTATTTATTATCTCCATTTTTTCTTTTTTTTAAGTTTACACCTAAATTCCAGTTAGCATACAGTGTTATATTAGTTTCAGTGCACACTATAGTGATTCAACACTTACATACATCACCCAGTGCTCATCACAAGTGCACTCCTTAATCCCCATCATCTCTTTAGCCCATTTCCCCACCCACCTTCCCTCTGCCAACCATCAGTTTGTTCTCTACAGGTACGTGTCTGTTTCTTGGTTTGCCTCTCTCTTTTCTCCTTTTGCTTGTTTGGTTTCTTAAATTCCACATATGAGTGAAATCATATAGTACCTGTCTTTCTCTGACTACTTATGTCACTATGCATAATACTCTCTAGCTCCATCCATGTCATTGCCCCGAATAGCCAAACAACCTTGAAAAGAAGGAAAAAAAAAAAAAAAAAAAGCAAAGCTGGAGGCATCACAATTCCAGACTTCAAGTTATATTACAAAGCTGTAGTGATCAAAACAGTATGGTGCTGGCACAAAAACAGACACATAGATCAATGAAACAGAATAGAAAAACCAGAAATGAAGCCACAGCTATATGGTCAATTAACCTTTAACAGCACCAGAAAGAATATGCAATGGACAAAAAACAGTCTCTTCAACAAATGGTGATGGGGAAACTGGACAGCAACATGCAAAAGAATGAAACTAGACCACTTTCTTGCCCCATACACAAAAATAAATTCAAAATGGATGAAAGACCTAAATGTGAGACCTGAAACCATAAAAATCCTAGAGAACACAGGCACTATCCCCTTTGACATCAGCCATAGCAACATCTTTCTAAATTTGTTTCCTGAAGAAAGGGAAACAAAAGCAAAAATAACCTGTTGGGACTTCATCAAAATAAAAAACGTCTACACAGCGAAGCAACCAATTAAAAAAACTAAAAGGCAACCTACAGAATGGAAGAAGATATTTGCAAATGACATATCCAGTAAAGGGTTAGTATCCAAAATCTATAAGGAACTTATCAAACTCAACACCTAAAAAACAAATAATCCAATTAAAAAATGAACAGAAGACATTTTTCCAAAGAAGGCACGCAGACGGCTGACAGATACATGAAAAGATGCTCAACATCATTTGCCATCCAGGAAATGCAAATCAAAACTACAATGAGATATCCTCTCACACCTGTCGGAATGGCTAAAATCAACAACACAAGAAACAACAGGTGTTGGCAAGGATGTGGAGAAAGAGGAAGCCTCTTGCACTGTTGGTGGGAATGCAAACTGGTGCAGCCACTGTGGGGACCAGTAGGGAGATTCCTTAAAAAGTTAAAAAACAGAACTACCCTATGATCCAGCAATCACACTACTGGGTATTCACCCAAAGAATACAAAAATACTAATTCAAAGGGATCATGCACCCGATGTTTATAGCAGCACCATCTACTGTGGAAACAACCCAAGTGTCCATCAACTGATGAATGGATAAAGATGCGGTATATATATTCAATTTACCATTACTCAGCCATAAAAAAGAATATTACTACAACAATAAAAAAAAGAATGTCACCTCCATTTTAGAGATGAGGAAAGTGAGGCTTCTAGTAGTGAAGTAACTGGCCCAAATAATAATAAGTAGTAAAGTGATAGAGCCTGGCTTTAAACCAGGGCATTCTGAAAATAGAGTTTTTGTTCTTAATCATTTCATGTTGCATCCCACCTCAGCCCCTATGAGGCCTCCCACCACACACTGTTAAACAGAAGTTGTCATGAGGAATGAAATAATACACGCTGAAAAGTTTATTACAGTGCTCTTCATACAGAATGATTGTTTAATACAGTTAGCTGTTGTTATTATTAATAAACACCTCTTTCTTGGTTTCCTAAAAGCTCTTCAAACTCCGTATCCCCATAACGACAATCAGTGCCTTCCTTTCCTGCCCCAGATATGTCCTCTATCTTCCATACGTTGGCTTCCGCACAAATATCTTCATTCAATGCAAAAATCTAGTTGTCGTCATATACTATTCGTTTTTATCCTCTTTATTCAACCACTAAATTTCTCAGTTTTAACTCTCAACTCTCAAATCCTTCACTGCATGTAGCCAATGACACTGTCTCCTATTTCAGGAGCTCATAAACATTCATCTATGGCATTTCATGGTTATGGGAATCTCATAGAGGATAAACAAACAGGTCTCGTTTCAATCGTAGATTCAATGGAATGGAATACCTGAGTGGAATAATTTGATCAAACTAAAAGTTGCCTAAAAGGTGAAGAAGTAGCAAAATACATAATCACAATGTATGATCTGTCCCTGCTCTCAAGAAGTTAGCTACGCTGCAACTGTAAATATACATCGTGGTCTCTCCAACTTCCTCTGATCTCTATCGTAGCCAAGCTAAGAGTCACTTGAAATCAGTTCTTATTAGTAACATCAACCTCTAAAAACTTCAACATTTAGTTATTAGTATTTTCACTTGTCATATATATTCTTTATCACTTCCCTCTAGTATATTTTATTTCACACATGTGTCATGTCACAGAATTTCCACAGTGTGAGTTTTAATCCCTTTTCATAAGAGACCTAAAGCAGATTTTCAAAGTTCACTTGCCCATTTACAAAAACTATGCAACTGCTCAGATGCACGATTTTTAAAATTATAAATTTTTCTCTAAATTTAGAATATATATAAAATATCCAGGCAAATATTCAGCAATCCCTATCTGTCTTTTGATTTACTCAAAACTTCCTGTTTTGTTTGTTTGTTTGTTTGTTTTTTACTGAAGTACAATTAGCATACAGTGTTATATTAGTTTCGGGTGTACAACACATTGATTTAACAATTCTATAAATTACTCAGTGCCCACCACAACCAGCATAGTTACCATCTATCACCACCCAATGTTATTACGGTATCACTGATTATATTCCCTATGCTGTACTTTTCATCTCTGTGACTTATTTACTTTGTAAGTGGAAGTCTGAACCTCTTAATCCTCTATCACCTACTTCCCCAATCTCCCCGCCCTCCTCCTGTCTTCTAGATGCATTTTTTCCACATTTTTGTTGAATGGTATGTTGCTAAACAATATAGTTCAAAATACTTCTATATCACTAACAAAAAACTCTGGATGTTTGTATAGTACTCTTGCTGAAAATGTACAAATTCTGGTCTCTGTCAGGCTTGTACTAAGAGGTAGGATGGTATGAGTAGTATTGAAAGTTGTGATTTTATTATAAAAGTTGGCCCTAGGAGAGCTCTTATACCCCATTTCTAGAACAATTTTATTAATATTGTATACATGCTTTTGTATTTTTAAGTAGAAATGCAAATGCAAACAAATTAATTTATCACGTTAAGATAGTATTTGCTGGAATGCAACTTGGCACAGCTATTGCCCAGATGAAATGGAACATTCAAATATACAGTAACTTGAAAAATACCTTTTTGCTGAATTGCAACTCTAAATGAGAATTACAATGAGCAGTTAGATAAACATATAGGGTATGGAAGCCTGAATAATGTGCTCCCATCAGAAAAAGCATCACATTTCAATGAAAACAAAGCACTTTGCCCTGAATATCATAGCTACAGCTGCAACCCAACAGATAATCTTCCTGTTCCTGAAATGGGAGAAATACAAGTCATGTATCATCTGTCCACACCCTTCATTCCAATAACAATAACCATTAGTAACATTACTTTTTACAGTAAAGGTCAACAGTCCATCACTAATGAGTGAAAATTTTATTTTCCAGGGTCTCAAGAGATACTAGTATCCTAAGAGATTCAATCACTATTATAAAAAGAGATAGAGGAATAATTTAAGATCCTCATTACAGTGGTCTTTATATAAACAGATAATACTATCTCTAGACAGTGAAATGAGCATCACTTTGTTCCCAAAGCTATAATTTCATTATGCTTTCACTAGACATGAATAGGTCAGTATTCATTGCAAGATAAACAGAGATATGCTCTAACCTATGGGCAAATAATTTACCATAGAAATTCAGTTTCCTTATTTGTTTCACACAAAACTCAAAGAAACATCCAAAGTATATTAAAAATATATACAATCAATCCTTTTTCTTTGAGTCTATGTGAAAGAGGATACATTCATACTTAAGCAAATATTCAATCTCTCAGACCAACACATTCATATTAATTTACTGTTTGCAACCTGAGGTGTTAAGTGATCCTAATTCTTCAAACAATTACAGAGGCAAAGGCAGATAGATGAGTATCTGGGCGATGATCAACATGTATTTCTTTATTCTAGTCTGATATTTCTGAAGAAAACTCGGGATGTTTGTAGGGTTTCCCTGCTGCACGTTACATCTCCAGTAATGTTTCCACTAGGAATGTTTTTGTCTATAAGCAACAGAAAATCTGACTACTAGTGACAGGAACTCATTGAGGGCGGATATTTTTCTCACATTGAAGAAAGGTGTCTGATACGATTAAACCAGCAGCTCAACGATGGCATGCCTAATGATTCCGATACTCTTGGCTCACCTTCACCAAGGGCTGGTAAAGCTCAAGATAACACTTTTGCATCAAAAGGTAGTGCCAACTACACTTTATTTATTTTTTTTTATCATGACTTTCTAGAAGCCCTCATAAATTTTCTTACATTTCATTTGCTAGAACTGCCACAGTCATTCCCAGTTGCAAGGACTAAAAAATTTTATATTTTTCAAGTCCTTCCATTGGGGATTGAAAGAGAGAAAGAAGTTGAAAATGTCTGTTAAGATAGCCATTGAAAAGGTTCTAGAACAGTGTGCTCTTTCAATTAATCAAAAGTCTGTGTGTGTGTGTGTGTGTGTGTGTGTGTGTGTGCGTGCATGTGTCTGTGTATGTGTATGTATATACATACCTATGCATGTATGTATGTATAAAACACATAACACATTCACTCCTTTCCCAAGGGAGAAAATCCCAGTCTCATCTAGTTACAAAATCTAGCTCTGAGTGTGGGATCCGTGAAGTAGAGAAAATCTCTCCATCATGGTCTAGTGTGCATTATTGTGAACCACTGACTTACACACTGAAAGACAACTTGTCTGTTCCCAACACACTCAATACACAATGATGGAGAAAAAACAGAGTGATGGCAACATAAATTCTCATTCAAAAATGGGAAGAACAAGAAATATACAGTGGTCAACTGTCCACAGCACACAGCAATCCTTACATAAACATACCTTAATTTCTTTGTCTATCCTATTGGGCAGCCCCTGATTCAGCTATTCGCCCTTGACTGTTGTCATTCATATTCCCTGGTTCTGCCCTTTAGGATGATGTCCCTTGTCAATTATTTTCCTTGGCTATATAAGAGATTGGCATTGGCAAGTGTAGCCTTCCTGCATTCTGTACAGTTTTTCTCTCTACTGCTAGTATATACATCATACTGCTCCTATAGTACAGGGCATTGATTTAGAGGCTGAATAGTCACCTAATGTTTACTATCCAAGTTTGGTCTTTCTTTCTTTCTTTCTTTCTTTCTTTCTTTCTTTCTTTCTCTCTCTCTTTCTCTCTTTCTCCTTCTTTCTTTCTCCTTTCTTTCTTCCTTTCTCTTTCTTTCTTTCTTTCTTTCTCTTTCTTTCTTTTTTAGAGAGAGAGAAAGAATGCGAGCATGAGCAGGGGAGGGTCAGAGGGAGAAAGAATCTTAAGCAGGGCTCGATCCCACAACCATGAGACCATGACCTGAGCTGAAATCAAGAGTCAGACACTTAACTGACTAAGCCACCCAGGCGCCCCCAAGCTTGGAGTTTGTTTAGCCACTAGCCATAAAAAGCTGTTTAAATTTAATTAAAATTAAATAAAATTTAAATTTAAATGCCTCGGTTGCACTAGCCACATTTTGCATGTCCAATAGCTACATGTGACTAGAGTCTACTGCATTGGATGCTAAAGATATAAAACATTTTCATCATCAGTGGAAGTTCCATTAAATAGGGCTTCATAAGAGTACCATAAAAAGCCCTGTTGAATTCTATTTGAAATGTTCTAATGCACATAAAATTCACATACTGTTAGTCTATCTGTTATATTATGAAATCTTGTCATTTCCATAGCTAAGTTATCACCAAATGTCTCGTTTCTGGGATAGATGTCAGAATTCACTATGAAAACTACAGACAATCATCAAACCATCATGTATCTTGTGTTAATTCTGAACACAAAAGTAGCACTAGAGATTCTAAAGGTATTGAATTGCCTGAATTGTACTCCTTGAGGGTCAGCTGATAAACTTGGCTTGTAGAAAACTGGCGGGTTCTCTAGGGAGCTTGCCCTGGATCGAATATGGTGCCCAGTCTGGGACATGTCTACAGTGATTGACTCTAAGTCCTCAAAACTGCCTCAAAAGTTTAGTAGAATTCCTATAGGTATTTAAAAAAAAATTAAAAAAGGATAGTGACAGAGTCACAGTATCTTTTCTGCTCAAAGAATTCATTCTGGGGGCACCTGGGTGGCTCAGTCGGTTGAGCATCCGACTTCAGCTCAGGTCATGATCTCGCTGTCTGTGAGTTCAAGTCCCGTGTCAGGCTCTGTGCTGACAGCTCAGAGCCTGGAGCCTGTTTCAGATTCTGTGTCTCCCTCTCTCTCTGCCCCTCTCCCACTCAGTCTCTGTGTGTCTCTCTTGCTGTCAAAAATAAATAAACATTAAAAAAAATTTTTTTTAAGAATTCATTCTGAACCCACATCAATATCTGCCAACACCTACGTTATCCCAACCAAGTAACTGAAAACTAAAAAGAATAAAAATTCTCCAACCACAAAAAAGAAGAGATCAGCCAAAGGATTTCTCTTTAGGTTTCATGCTAATTTAAATTTGGAAAACTTGAAAAGACCTCAAGTTTTAGTCTGACTCATCAAAGGAATCAGAAAGGAAAGTTTTTATCTGTGCTCTGCAGGAAGTCAACATCTCCAGAGCAGATCCAAATCCAAACCCAAATCAGACTTCTGCAGACATTAGCAGATTATTCAAATCTTACCTGTCGTCAAATTCTATATATCTGAGAATTTTTTAATTACAATTATATCTAATAATCAACATGAGCATACAACATAGACATTTTACCAATCTCTAAAACATATTGTTAAGAAAAATAAAAATATATTAAATACTCAAATCAAGTATAAACATGTACTTCAGAAAATCCATGTTTGATGATATTGAGACTCATTATTACAAAGATTAAATCTTTATACTAACTCAGAAGCTTCTGTTAAAAACTCTGACCAATACAATGAGTTTAGAGAAACATAAGACGGTTAAAGGAATTCTTATCACAATGAAAAATGCTGGGATATCTCCTTTAAAAAGGTACAAACGCTAAAGAGGCAAGCTTTTTTAAGAATCAAATAATCAAAGTTTCATCTATAATATAATGAAATATGTTTTTCAGTAAAATCAGATAGCATGCTTAAAATATATTAATGTATAGCAATTATCATGCACAATGGCTGTAACAAAACACTTAGAAGCATACAAATTAAATACAGCTATAAAATTAAAACTAGCAATAATAGCAACAAGAAAAAAATAATATTAGACAGAAAAAAGACTCTAACCACTTTGTCCTCCTGGTGTGAATATCCACGAAAGCAAGTTAGAAAAGACAGAAAAGACAAAACAAAAAAAAATAATAATTAATTCCATTCTTAAAACAAGCAAGAGTTTTTAAGAGTTTGTTAGTGAAATAAAAATTCTGAGAAAGCCTAAATTGCATTTTGTGAAATATAAACATTTTAAAAGGAAAATTTTTTCCACATATTTCAAGCAAGAGCACGCCATATACTGAATTTATAAAGATACATAAACACAATAATTTGTATAAAAGCAATAAAAAATACAAACATCAGAAAAATGGGGATGTTCTTTCTACAAATAAAATCCCAATTAAACACTCAATTAACTCAAAGAGAGAAATTGAAAAATCTAAAGGCAAATAGCTTTTAAGTACAAAGACAATAAAACAGAGCATCACTGTTTATCTTTAATTTCATCATATACTATCAAAAGTAGACAAAATTCTATATGAATTATGCATATTGCTTCCAAAAGTTATTTATGTCCCATTAATTTAGAAGCTTTCCAAGCTTTATTAACTACAAGGAAAAAAATTAATTAGAAAAACCATTAAAGGTAACATGTTATTGATTACAATTGGCAATTTTGGGTCATAGATTCCCACTATGAATGTGGAAAAGAAAACGATGAGATGCATGATTTGGCCAAGGGGAACGTACTTAGATATTCTGAAGTTAAAAATTTTTGCATTTCTCTTTACTAAAACATAAAAAAATGATAACTGGCAAGGTGATAATGTAATGATAATGATCTGATATGTTGTAAGAACTTATATAAATTTAAAAAATTCTATATACATTACAAAGTAAAATCATGTATTTTGAGGGATCATTGCTCTCTGAAAGATAAGTGGCAATAATAGTCGTGACTAAGAGCAAGGACTTTGCAATCAGACAGACCTATCTTAAAATCCCACCTTTTCTTAAAATAACATTTAAAGGGGTGCCTGGGTGGCTCAGTCCATTAAGCATCCAACTCTTGGTTTTGGCTCAGCTCATGATCTCATGGTTTGTGAGTTCGATCCCCACATCAAGCTTTGCACTGACAGTGCAGAGTCTGCTTGGGATTCTCTGTTTCCCTCTCTGCCCCTCCCATGCTTGCTCTGTGTCTCAAAGTAAATAAATAAACTTAAAATTTTTTAAAAATAAGTAAAATAACATTTAAATAACATTAAAAAAATTTTTTAATGTTTATTTTTTGACAGATAGAGTGTGAGTGGGGGAGGGGAAGACAGAAAGGGAAACACAGAATCTGAAGCAGGTTTCAGGCTCTGAGCTGTCAGCACAGAGCCTGATGCAGGGCTCGAACTCACAAACCACAAGATCATGACCTGAGCCGAAGTCAGACGCTTAACCAACTGAACCACACAGATTCCAGAACATTTTTAAATAACAATTTTCTTAAGTTAAGCCTGTGTCTGCAAAACAGGGAATTAATATTTACTTTATAGGGTTTTCTGAAATAAAATAATATGAAAAGCTCTCCATCCAGTGCCTGGCATGTAGTTCTATATCTGATATTCTAAACTATGAAACATAGGATATTGCATAGAAGAGACAGGACTGCATCCTTTACATTACTGTATTCTTGACTGTTTCACCTGTTACAAATGTTAAAACTAAAGATCATATAAAAGCTATTATACACAGTCCAGGACTTCTATTGCTAATAATTTAGACCAACAAAAATCATTTACGGACCACTCATTATATATGTATCAGGCACTACACTAGATTTCTGAGATGTAATAAGACATCTAAGATGTAAATTAAGTAAGACAGTTCCTCCCAAAGAACTAAATGTAGTAAGAGAAGAAAAATCATTGCATAACAGAGAGACTTATGAAAGCAAGAAAACAACAAAACACTATAGAAACACCAATGATTGAGGAGATAACAGGACTTTGAGAAAAGTTTCTGAGATGTAAGCAGATCTTTAAAGAATAAAGAAGAGAATGTCAAGCAAGACCAGTAAGGGAGACTATTTTATGCAACAAAATGCAAAAAGCACAAAAGCACAAACAAGCCTGGCATATTTGGAATAAAAGTATTTGAAAATGACTAGATTACAACTGATATGTCTGAACTAAAGCCTCACATTAACATATTAACATATATTAACATTTGCCTGAAACTGAGAAGCATAACACTTAAACAAAATAATGCACATTGCACAAATAAAAAAGAAAGAAAATGAAGAAGCCATAGCTAATCAATTGGCTAATAGTTAATCCCTCTGAACAGATAAAATAAGTTAAATTTTAGCTATAACAGACACAGGAAAAACTTCGCTATAATACATATGTGAAATATTATTGCCATCGTATCTTTATTATCTTTCAACAGGAATAAAAAATAAGCAAAAAACCTATCATATGATTTATAAATGAGAGGCACAATATTATTAGCTACTATTTACTGAGCCTTCAACTATGCTACGAAGTGCACGCTGTTGGAAGGGGACAAGTCCAGAAGCTGGGAGAACAATTAGGAAGATGTTGAAATATTTGGGGCAAGAAGCAAATATGAGAGCAGTATGAACTACCGTCATAGTCAGAGAAATGGAGAGAAGTGGGCTGATTTAGGAGATACTGAGAAGTAAGCCTCTTAACACCGGACTGAGGAAGAGGAAGAAGTAGAGGTCTAGGTCCACCATAAGGGATACACTAACCCAGCACACAAATCTGATGATCTCACTGAATAAAAAAACACGAAATAAGTGCTTCACAAATATTGACTCGTTTTATCCTCACAGTCGCCTAGTGAGATAAGCACTCTTGTTATTTCTATTTACAAATGGAGAGATGGAGGCAGAGATTAAGCATCTTGTACCAGGTCACAGAGCTAGTAACTGACAAAGCTGGGATTCAAACTTCTCACGTCAGAACTTGTGCTGAAGCCACGACACCACGCTGCCACTCTAATGCCAGCGTCCTCGGTTGGCTTTACGTATCTTTCCTGTAATTTCATTGCTAACTACATTATTTTAGGTCATAATTACTAGAGTTGGAGTACATCCAAAAGCATTTATTAAAAGTTTAAGAGTACAAATACATATATATTTAAAAATTATTTTAAAAAGCTATTAAAAATGTGTTTTATTGGGGCGCCTGGGTGGCTCAGTCGGTTAAGCCTCCGACTTCAGCTCAGGTCACGATCTCATGGTCCGTGAGTTCGAGCCCCGCGTCGGGCTCTGGGCTGATGGCTCAGAGCCTGGAGCCTGCTTCCGATTCTGTGTCTCCCTCTCTCTCTGACCCTCCCCCGTTCATGCTCTGTCTCTCTCTGTCTCAAAAATAAATAAACGTTAAAAAAAAAAAATTTAAAAAAAAAAAATGTGTTTTATTTTCTAAAACAAATTTTAAGTTTATTTATTTATTTTGAGGGAGAGAGAGAGCATGCATGTGTACACGTGAGCGGGGGAGGGGTAAAGAGAAAGGGAAAGAGAGAGAATCCCAAGCGGGCTCTGCACTGTCAATGCAGACACATGGGGCTCGAACTCACAAACCCAAACTTACGAACCGGGAGATCATGAGCTTAAATCAAGAGTCAGAAGTTTAACCAACTGAGCCAGCCAGGCACCCCTAAAATAATTTTATACTGACCATTTTTCCTTATGATCAACTCTCCCTATGACCATCCTTAACTGTCTTATCGCTTCTGCTAATAACCAACCACATTGCCTCTCCTGAAGATCAATGTAAGTGTTAATCTACCTTCTCATTCTCACTTATATCATTGTTTTTGTTGTTCTCTTTCCTGTCTGATACGTGCTCCTGATAGTCATAGCACTATTTGTGACTAAATATGGCAACTGCATCTGCCAATGACTGTTCTTTGTATATTTGTACAACTTTGTATTATTAGTTCCCCAGTCACCTAGTAAACTAATGTCAGCTCCCCTTAGACTCCTTCTCTTAAATATTTAGTCTTTCCCCTTCTGCTTTCTTCCATTGCCAAAAAGGTAGATTCCCCTCTATATCAATGCTGTATACTCTACATAGTTAAACTAGCATCACTTGTCTCTCTCTTCTTGCCTACCTTATATAACCAATCTTAAACCACCTCTCGCACCACTACAATATGACTCCATCTTCTCTGTCAAGCCTACTCCCTTCTTCTAAGAGTTGCAACAATTACATACTGCCTATACAGTTTACCTTTTTATTTATTCATTCACAGGTTTAGACTGCCATCTTCAAAACACATTATCACAGTGCTGAGCTGCAGCAAGGAGCCGGATCAAAAGACAATGCCTATCTCTGAACACTTTTCCAAAGAAGACATCCAGGTGGCCGACAGACACATGAAAAGATGCTCAACATCACTCATCATCAGAGAAATACAAATCAAAACCACAACGAGATACCACCTCACACCAGTCAGAGTGGCTAAAATTAACAACTTGGGCAATGACAGCTGTTGTCGAGGATGCAGACAAAGAGGAACCATTTTGCACTGCTGGTGAGAATGCAGACTGGTGCAGCCACTCTGGAAAACGTATGGAGGTCCCTCAAAAAATTACAAATAGAACTACCCTATGACCCAGCAATTGCACTACTAGGCATTTATCCAAAGGATACAGGTGTGCTGTTTCGAAGGGGCACATGCACCCCAATGTTTACAGCAGCACTACCGACAATAGGCAAAGTATGGAAAGAGCCTAAATGTCCATCAACGGATGAATGGATAAAGAAGAATGAAACTTGAATGGAGTTTCTAATGGCATAAAGCGCCCTCTCCCTATGATTCGTACCCTGCCTAACTCGAGACACATGCTTCACTCCATTATGTATGCCCAGCCAGACCACACTACTTACATTTCTCTTAAATTATTACTGCCATTAATCTCTTATGTTTTTGCTTCCCCTGCCACTTTAATCTGAAACATATATGTGTGTGTGTGTGTGTGTGTGTGTATATTATACACACACAATGGAGAATTACTCGGCAATCAAAAAGAATGGAATCTTGCCATTTGTAACAACGTGGGTGGAACTAGAGGGTATTATGCTGAGCAAAATTAGTCAGAGAAAGACAAATATATAACTTCACCCATATGTGGAATTTAAGATACAAGACAGATAAACATAAGGGAAGGGAAGCAAAAATAATATAAAAACAGGGAGGGGGACAAAACATAAGAGACTCTTAAATATCTAGAATAAACTGAGGGTTGCTAGAGGGGCTGTGGGTGGGTGGATGGGCTAAGTGGGTAAGAGGCATTAAGGAGGACACTCTCTGGGATGAACACTGGGTGTTATATGTAGGGGATGAATCACCGGATTCTACTCCTGAAATCATTATTGCACTATATGCTAACTAACTTGGATGTAAATTCTAAAAAATAAATAAATAATTAAAAAGAGAAAAAGACAATACCTCTCTCAAAATAACATGCCCATGATGAGTACACCAGATTTCTTTCTTCCATTCATTCACTCAACAAGTATTTATACTGACCTATTACATGCCAAGTGCATGGAAACCTACAGTAAACAGGAGGACGTAGAGAAATACAGTCAATTAACCATAAAATGTTAAAAGTAGTAGATTAGCAGTCGTTGGAATCCACTGAGGCACAAAAGAGTGAGTGATTAACTCGCATGAGTTGCCCAAAGAAAGCATCATGGGGAGATGATGCTTAAATCCAGAAAAAGAAAAAAAAGGAAGATGTGTTCATCAGGTGGGGAGGGGTTATTTATGGGTAGGAGCAGGGTCCAGGGGAAAACAGAGCTGTGTTTCAGATTAAAGTGGCAGGGTAAGCAAAACCGTAAGAGATAAACAACAGTAATAATTTAAGAGAAATGTAAGTAGTGTGGTTTGGCTGGGGCATACAGGATGGAGTGAAGCATGTGTCTCGAGTTAGGCAGGGTACGAATCATAGGGAGAGGGCGCTTTATGCCATTAGAAACTCCATTCAAACAATGAGTCATCATTAACTAGTTATTAAGCAGGAGGTAAAACAATCAGATCAGCATTTTACAAATATCACAGTAGGGACGTGGGAGGGATGTGTGTGAGGAATCTGGACTGGAGGAGAGAGACCATTTAGGAGACTAACATTAGTCCAGGTGAAGAAGGCGAAAGCCTAAAAAGGACAGCAGTTATTGGCTCTTGTAGATAAGAGAGGAAATAATCAAATCCAAATATTTGTGGGGGGAAGAACAGCAATGGACACAAACCTGAGAGTATACCTGGTTTTCTGGTCTAGGTGACAGAACAACAGATAGTGGCATCATTCAAAAAAGCTGAAATTTAAAGAAGGAATAGATCTGGGGTTGTTTCGGTGATAGAAAAATACATACTCTGTTTTGACCTAAGTGAGACTTAGTGGTATTCTAATATATTTATTGAAAGGAAGTTAAAAAGACAAGACTTCAAAAGAAGAATCTTATGTCCTTTTTTTTTTCAAATGGGCCATCAATTTATTTATTTAGATACCTAGAAAACTACATATATTAGTGTATACAATTTGATGACTTTAAACATATGCATACATCCATGAAACCATCACCACAATCCAGGTAACAGACATATCTGTCACCTCCAAAAGTTTCTTTGTGTCCCCTTATGGCCTTTCTTTTTATGGATCAGAATTATTTTTAACTTAAAAAAACAACACTTTTGTTTCAGACACGAGTTCGTTTATTTCTGTGCCTATGTTTGAAGTCAAACATTTTGGGGGGGATGTTTGAAAAAGAATTGGGTGAGATTTATTGAGTATTTCATTTAAAAAGGGTAGAGGAATTCATAACTATATCTAACCCTCCTCTCACATATTGTCTGCATTACATGTCCTTTGCACTCCCCTACCTAGTATCTATTTAACTATGTGGCAGTTTCGGTGACATCCTAAATTCCCTTATCTAGTAAACTAACATAAAGTCTACTATTATGATTAGAATTCATGGCAAATGCTATTATTATTTTTCCCCAAACAAGCTAAGTAAAATCTTAACCTAGTGCTCATCTTATCTACGGATAAGGAGCTAACTTCATCTATTGATGAGGATACTAGGTACTGAGCAGGATTCTTCCCACCAAGTGGTCAGGAGCAAGTA
The DNA here is from genome assembly GCF_018350215.1 of Panthera leo. Classification (NCBI taxonomy): domain Eukaryota; kingdom Metazoa; phylum Chordata; class Mammalia; order Carnivora; family Felidae; genus Panthera; species Panthera leo. Next base: position 49,210,105 of record NC_056695.1, on the reverse strand, counting down.
GACAGCAAATAAAGAGCAAAGCTTTCAAACGCACATATGCCATTAACCAAGCATACACTGCACCTGCTATGTATCAGTAGTCTGCATACATTTTTTTCTTTTTTCTAAAATAAATTTCTGAAACCATGTACTCCTCACACATTTTTAAGATAACATTTAAATCTGAAGTTTAAATAGCTGGAAAGGATACATTTCCAGATATGCTGTGTATTGTAGGTACACTTCAATAATATTTTTATCAAATCTTGGGGCTGCGGATTTACCTCATTCAATATAGGGGAAATGTCTGCCATATAACCTATTTGGCAAAACCAGGCCATGTTGAGAAACTATCAGACGAACCTGACTTTCTCTCAGAGTCTGACTTCATTTTTAAATTCAAATAAATGTGCCACTACGGGTCACCATGACAATCATCTCACATCAAAATTATAAAAGAGAAATGAGGTACCAGAGTCTTGCCAGAAGTCTGCTGCCTGAATGAAACATGGTGCCGCCCCTTTCTATATTTCTTACAAAACCTCTCACTGCTTTACCCTCATGGACAGTACATTCTAGAATTGTCACTTTGTTTGGCACCCCAGAAATTTTCACATCCTGAGGCAATACATTTATCCACATTAGACTGGGTTAAGAAGCATGCTTTTCTTTGAAGAGTGTAAGGGCAATCAATTGTAAAAGGGAGTCGGAAAGAAAATTTCAAAAAACAGAAATGTTCTCCAGTGGATCAATTTTAAGAAAAAAAAAAAAGAAAGAATACATATGGAAATTTTTGCCCTTTAAGTAATTCACATTCATCTACTCTCCAGAAAGCCTTCCTTCCTTCCACAGCAGGGGTACACGACCTCACTTTCAAGCCCACTGCCACATACCTCAAGAGTATAAAATGCCTATGGAATCATCCAGAGGCTCCTGAAGAGAAACAATCCCAAACAGGTAACTACAATAGTATTTGTAAGCTTCCTTGCTCTTCTCGGTAATATTACCCACACTGAATCATGCTATACAGGTGACAGAAATGGGGGCTGAGCCAGATGAAAACTATATAAAGATGCCATATGAAGAGGGAGTGAGTTTGTGTAAACTTTGGTGAAAATGTTTTCGTTTATGTTCAATTTGCAACATTGTTTTGCCTTCTTCCACAGATGCTCATATGTATGAGGAAGTGTAAATATCCCAAGATTCTGCAAGTTAGATTTTTTTCTCGCAGCCCCTATTTTATCCTGTACCATTAAGGGAGGTTGACATCAATGAGGGGAAATAATTCTTTTTCTTAAATTCTACAACCATTTTTTAACAATAGTCACACATATTCTAGGTTAATGAGCTCAGAGGCTTGAAGTTCAGGATCTACCGAATACGGCAGCTTGCTTAAGGGTGGTCCTACGAATTGTATTATTCTAATAAGTTTTACTTATTTCTCAAATGCTTATGAACACAGTTACTAAAATTTAAGTGGTGCCCTCAACACTCCCATGTCATACAAATGTGGGATGGGGAGAGAAACCAAAGTGTACTAGATATAGCAACGTATAACAACTAATGAAAGCTTCTCAATTCCCTTTTTAAAATTATTTAAGTAGTAAGTATATTTGGCTAAATGAATGTACTTTTAAGTACTTCAAGCATTACATGAGTTACCTAGTATTAATTTTAAAATCATAAAATGTCAAACCCAGAAAAGATCTTAGAAATCACAGATGATTTCATTTTACAGATTTTTTTTATTTAATTTTTTTAATTTTTTTAATGTTTATTTATTTTTGAGACAGAGAGAGACAGAGCACGAACGGGGGAGGGTCAGAGAGAAAGGAAGACACAGAATCTGAAACAGGCTCCAGGCTCTGAGCTGTCAGCACAGAGCCCGACGCGGGGCTTGAACTCACCGACCGCAAGATCATGACCTGAGCCAAAGTCAGACGCTTAACCGACTGAGCCACCCAGGCGCCCCTCATTTTACAGATTTTAAAACAGAAGCACTAAGACATGAAGTGAAGACATGTCACACAGTCACACAACACTGGGGCAGAAACAAAACTTGGTTCTTTTATTATCTCAACTTATGCCATCCTCTTCTGGGAGAATGTCAATTTTTTCTTGATATACTGGTAGGTAGAAATTCTATGAAGTCTAAAAGAAAACTCATATATCATACACTTGCCTTGGGTGTATGGGAACTGATTGTATATTATACTAGTACATTACTCAAAGACTTGCAGGTAATCACAGTGACTTAATTTTTTTTAATTTGATTTATTTGAAGTAATCTCTATACCCAGTGTGGGGCTCGAATTCATGACCCCAAGATCAAGAATCACATGTTCTTCTGACTGAGCCAGCCAGGCACCCCATGACTTGAAATTTCTAAAAAATAAAAAACTACCTGAAGGATTGCAAAAATACTCTAATCACCATTTATCTCTCAGTGAACAATTTAAAAATTAATCATTAAAATTTTTTTGCATGTAAGTGATACTTAATGACTTGGTTATGCAGTAGAAATGTCTATATTATTTCACTCTTAGCATGTGATATCTTGAACGCATGTATATCAATATATTTTAAGGGACTTGCTTCAGGATTACTTTCTTTTATAACCATTCTAAAGTTATAATTCATTCTGCTTCAAAACTGATATAATTTCTAGTGAAAAAAAATCACATCTATTACACTTGTAAATTAATACAATCTTGAAAAATGTATATTCTTTACTTTTTCAAAATTAGATTATCTTTTAAGCACATGGTAATCTATTTTTCCCGCCAAAAGGCAAAAGAAAGAAAAAAAATTAATGTTGCTATGCTTTGAAGCTTAAAATAATCCTCATTATATATAACCTTTATTGTCCGTCTTATTAGAATCACCATTCTATGATTACAAAATACATTCTATGATTACAAAATAATTTCTTCCTTATAAAGTCATTATTTTTCAATCTGAACTAAATATATAGCTTTAATTTACTAAGGGGGATCATCTTAAAAGGAAATAAATGAAATCAATATTTCATAAATCTTATTGTATTGGTATTTCCATATGTCCTGCACTGAGTTTATTCTCGCTGAATCATAAATGTATCTCAAAAGAGTTAATTAATTGTTAAGGATGGCTCCACATGAAAGAGCCTCAAAATTAAAACAAAAGGTTATTTTATCTTGTTCTCATAGGAGATTACTAAAATAATTTTAAAATAGCTTTATAATTAAATTTTAAGCTATGAAATATTTGTATTCTCATTATTCTACTCCATAAAAATAGTCTGAGCAAATTTCGCTGAGCTTAATCCTTTGGGGCTATGATAAATCAAAAAGTGTATTTAGCACCTATTGAGAGCAAAAGCCTCCTTCTATTACATAAGGCAACAGAGCATACATAGGATGATCCAATGTGAAAAGAGAAAAACTGAACTCAGTACTTTTTTCATTTAGAATATAGACAACCTTTATACATATCATACAAAGGAATGCTTCCTCAAGTAGATTATGAATGAAAATGCAGAAAACCAATAAAAGAAACCCAAAGCTATCCTTCTTGAGCTAAAATCTAGATTATTTTTACTTACGTTTCATTCTCCTAACACATCCCTCAGATATAAGAAAAAAATATGAGAAAAGTAGGGAATACTGCCTTGGGTTCCTTCCCTGTCCCATAAACCATCCACCAAGCTAATCCACAACATGCAGAGATTTAAAAAAAATTTTTTTTAATGTTTATTTACTTTTTAGAGAGAGAGAGACAGAGAGACAGAGAGACAGAGTGTGAGCAGGGGAAGGGCAGAGAGAGAGGGAGACACAGAATCCAAAGCAGGCTCCAGGCTCTGAGTTGTCACCACAGAGCCCAAAACGGGGCTTGAACCCACGAACTGCAAGCTCATGACCTGGGCCAAAGTTGGCTGCTTGTTAAAACCAACTGAGCCACGCAGGCACCCCTACAACATGCAGAGTTTCATAGTTCTACAATAAAACAGACTTCCAAGGGGCATTCCAATTTTCACTCAATTTATTTTACTTAATTTTACTTAATTTATTGACTAAAACTTTGTTCAGCATAAAGTGACCATACGTTAGAAACCAGAATATATAATTTCAAGCAAACTATAGTCAGATGTCATTACAGACTTCTACTTGTGGCCTAAATGGGATAATAAGAACTAGATTTCTCCACCTGCCTGGCAAACAAAATACAACACAAGAAAAATATATAAAAGAATGGTTTTCAAGATACTGGACATCAGGCAAAGAAGTCCAGAGATAGCTAAAATATGGGAAACAAACAAAATAAGCTCTACAATTGCCCCAGTTTTAGTGTGTTGAGAGACTTTCCAGACAGCAGAGCAGTACAGAAGAGCTCAAGTTCAGCTTGGCAAACATCCTCAGCAGAAGAGAATAAACCGACAATCTGAAGAGACCAACATGGCTGCATTTCAGTGGCCAACTTACCAGAGAAGAAAAAGATGCACAGAGAGAGAACCCCAGATAACTGGAGACAATCCCTTCAAGTATTCAGCTTAGTAATGATGAGTAAGCATGAATGTGAGAAGATACCCAGGGAAGGGGGAAAAAATCACCCGAAGAGTTAGAGCGAACAGTGGATGTGTCCACCAACAAGATTGGAAAATCTCTTAATTCATATGTAATAAGCATATACAAAATTAGCTAAAGTACTCAGGAAAGCCTTGACTCAGTAGAAGAAAATAATTAGTACTAAACCGAGCACTTTTCCAGATCAACCTAATATTTATAAAAGCAAGATGCAGTATTAACTTGTTTCCATGTAACTTAATTGCATCTGTGAACCAAGCTCAAGAAGAGTTATGAAAATGCAAAAATATCCCGACCCAACAAGTAAAATTTACAGTGCCAGTGCTTGGCACCCAACATGAGATACAGGCATATAAAAAATCAGGAAAATGCATAGCATAATGAGAATGATCAATCAAAACCACCCAAAAACTGACAGAGATGTTCAAATTAACAGAAGAGAACATCAAAACAATTATTACAGAGCATGTATTCTACATGTTCAAAACTTAAATAGATCATACAAGATTGTTTTTAATAGAAGATAATTTTTAAAAGCCCAAAACTGAAATACTGGACATAAAGACAATGTCCAAGATGAAAAAATATATTGAATGGTATTAACAGCAGCTATGACATTCCCCAAAAAAAAAAAAAAAAAAAAAAAGTGTAAACTCAAAAGCACACCAATAAAACACACATAAAATGAAAAGCAAAGATAAAGCTAAAAATGGGGTTGATGAAAAAAACTTAAGTGAGCTGTGGAACAATGTCATGCAGCCTAATGTATAGGTAATGAGAGTTACTGAAAGAAAAGAAAGAAAAGTCCAAAAAAATATTTGAAGAAATAATGGCCAAAATTTTCCAAAACCCTATGAAAACTATAAACTCAGAGATCCAAAAAGCTCAAAAAAGCTCCAAATACAAGAAACATGAATAAAAATACACAAACATTATAATTAAGTTGCACATAAGCAGTGATAAAAAGAATTATCTTAAAAACAATCAGACAAAAAGGACATATTACATACAGAAAAACAAAAATGAGAATAGTATCACACTTCTAATTTGAAATAGTGGAACATCTTTAAAATACTGAAAGAAAATAACTGTCAACCCAGAATTCTATACCTAGAAAAAAATCTTAAAAAAAAAAAAAAGCAAGAGCGCCTGAGTGGCTCAGTCAGTTAAGCGCCCCCAACTCTTGATTTCAGCTCAGGTCATGATCTCATGGTGGTGAGATCAAGCCCCATGGTGGGCTCCTTGCTGAGCATGAAGTCTGCTTGAGATTCTCTCCCTCCCTCTTCCTCTGCCCCTACCCTGTTTGCGTGCTCTCTCTCCCCCTCAATAAATAAAAATAAATAAATAAAAATAAAAAGCAAAATTCTCAGCATAAAAAGTTGAAAGTATTCAACATCAGCAGACACACACTACAAGAAATATTGAAGGAAATATTTCAGACAGATAACATATGATAGCATATAGAAATACAGATCTATAAAAAGAAATGAATAGTACCAGAAATGATAATGACAACAGAAAATATACAATATTTCTTTTTATTATTTAAAACTCCTTAAAAGATAAGCTTTTTAAATAAAAAAGAATAATAGTATTGTGGGGTGTATAAAATAAGTAAAATATATGACACCATAACATAAAGTCCAGAAGAGTAGAAATGGTAATACACTATTGGAAGGTTCTTGTACTATACTATACACAAAATGATATAATATCAGTTAAGACTGACAATGATAATTTAAAGATGTATGCTTCAAATCCTGAACTGAGTAATAAAATGACAAAACAAAGAACCAACAAAGCTATAAAACAGAGTCAACAAAATTAACGAGCCAATGAAGGACATAACCTGAATCCTAAAAAGTGCTTGACTAATTCAAAGAAAACCAAAAAACAAAAACAAACAAAAGTCAGATGGTACAAGCAGAAAAAAAGCAAAATGATATATTCAAACAAACCATACCAAAAATTACATTAAATATAAATTATCTAAACACCCCAATTAAAAGGCAGAGATGGTCATGTTGGCTAAGAAAGCAAGGCCCAATTATATGCCTATAAGAAGAATACTTTAAATATGAAGACACAAATTATTCTAAAGTAAAGGAAGAGAAAAACATAAACCATGTGAATACTACCTAATAGAAAGCTCTATTAAAATTAGACAAAGTGGACTTCAGAGCAAAGAATGTTACCAGGGATAAAGAAAGTCATTTCATGATTACAAAGGGGACAATTAGTTAATAGGACATAATAATCCTAAATGTTTATGCATTTGAAAACAGAAACTAATAAAATACATAAAACAAAAACAAAAATACATAGAACTACAAAAGGAATGGAAACCAATTTGACAATAAATTTCATAATAAAAAAAAGGAACTACAAAAGGAAACAGATTAATCCAAGTATAGTTGTATATTTCAATATCCTTCCTTAATAATTTATCAAATAAATAAGCAAAAGATCAAAAAGGATATACTAAACTTTAACAACTCTATTAACCAACTTGACTTAAAGGACATTTAAAAACACTCCATCAAAAAATAAAAGTACATACATTTACCAAAATAAACCATATTCTGGCCATAAAATAGTATCAATACATTTCAAAGAATTCAAGGCACTCAAAGTATGTCTAGGACTACAACAGAATTAAATTAAAAGTAATTACCGTACTTCAGAGCAAAGAATGTTACCAGGGATAAAGAAACTCATACAGATCTCTGGAAACTCCCTAGTATTTGGAAAATAAATAACATACTTCTGAATTATTCATGGCTCTAAAAAGAAAGGGAAAACTTGAAAGTATTTTTAACAGAATGAAAATGAAAAGACAACATATCAGAATTTTGGGGATGTCAACAAAGTAGTACTTGGGGGAAACTGACAGCACATAATGCCTATATTAGAAAAGAAGAGACATCTCAAAGCAAAGCCTCAGCTGCCACCTAAGAAACCAGAAAAAGAGAAAATTAAACCCAAAGTCAGCAGAAATAATAAAGACCAAAGATGAAATCACCAATAGAGGCAACTAATGAAACAAAAAACTAGTTCTTTGAGACGATCATTAAAATTGATAAGTTTCTAGCCAAACTAAGCAGGAAAAAAGAGAGAAAATATAAATTACCAGGAGCAGAAATTAAAGAGGTAGCATCACTACATATTCTACAAATATTAAAGAATAATAATAGAATACTGTGAACAGATTTATGTCAATAAATTTGACAGTTTATAAGGATCTGGAGAAATTCTTTGAAAAACACCAAAGCTCGTTCAAAAAAAAAATAAGTAAATAACTTGAATAAACCTATATCTACCAAAGAAATTGACACTGTACTTAACCCTCCCCCCCAAAAAAAATAATAAAACAGCATGCCCAGATGTCTTCACTGGTAAAATCTACAAAATATTAAAGGATAAGAGTATCAATCCTACAGAAACTTTTCGAAAACACTCAAGAAGAGGAAATACTTCCCAACGCATTTTATCAGGACAGCATTACTGTGATAGCAAAATCAAAGAAACATATTACGAGAAAAGAAAACTATAGACACTAACACTCGTGAACATAGAAGCAAAAATTGTAAACAAAACTTTAATAATCAAATCAAACCCATCATTACATAAAAGGGACAATCCATCATAAGCAAATGGGATTCGTCCCAGGAATATAGTTGGTTTAGCATTTCAAAATCAACCAATGTAGTTCCCCACATTAACAAGCAAAGAAGAAATATGATTAATCTCAATAGATGGAGTAACAACATTTGGCAATTTCCACCATCTATTCCTGATGTGAAAACAAACAAATAAACCAAAAACAAAACCAAAAAAACACCACCTCTCAGCAAATTAGGAGTAGATAGGCATCTATGAAAAGCTGGCAGCTAATATAATACCTAATAATGAAGGACTGAATGCTTCCTCCCTAAGAACAAGAACAAAACAGGGATATGTGCTGTCACTACTTTGATTCAGAACCGTACTGGAGTTTGTAGCCAATGTAACTAGTCAAGGTAAAGAACAATAATCAGGTAAACCAGGAGGAAACATTAGGGGGGAGAAAACAGAAAATGATTAATTCTGGGCAAAACAAAACAATGAGAAACAGGAAACAATGAGAAAATGGAGACATGAAATTACACAGGGGAACAAATCCCCATAACTATGTGTGAGTAATGTATGTACAAACATTAGCTCCCTATTTTAAAACTACCTAAGAACTGAGTAATAAAATACTAGTAAGGATACAAATGTAAATTGTAAAGAACTTACCAAGGAAAACATTTTATAATACTGTTTTTGCTTATTTCAAAAAGCATTCTTTGGGTAGCATTAGATATTCCCTAAAGTGGATGGATAAACTAAAAAAATCTAGGATGAGTCTAAAACATCTCCTTATTATTTCCTCTTTAAATTCCATAATCTAATGTTTATTTCATTAATGTCAAAACAAAAATAAAGGGTAATGTAGCTTCAAAAGCTATAAAATTATAAAAGACAGACTCTCAAAGCTGAAAAGAGCCTCTTTCAAAAGGAGAGAAAACAGGGGTCAAAGGAAGAGTAGGTCTACAAAGGTTATAAAATTATGTGTAAAAATGGAAAAAGCAGTGTCACTGCTCTAACATTAATCAATTGTGTGACACGAAGAATGACCTTTGGTCTCCCTGGATCTGAGTTTTCTGCACCTGTAAAATAAAGGAGTTAGACCAACTGATCTATAAATTATTTTCATCATCTTCGAAAGTCTAAGATCCTGTGATTCTAAACAAAACCATTAGCTAAAGGCCATAAACAATGAGACAAGTATCTTTTTAACTGAAAGGAAAGATTAAAATTTTCTTTCATCTAAAATGAAGACACTAGAAGTTTTTTTTATTCATTGGTTAACCTGAATATTAATTTCAATTGTCTGTTTCATTGTATTTACAATTAGCTTAACAATATTATAAGCTTAACTATAACAGAATTACGTGTGGTTTTCATTCTGTACCTTGTTTGAACGTAATGACACTCGACCTCCACAACGAGCACAGAACTTTGTTTGGCAATATGAACAGTTATGGCCACATCCATCAGCAAATTTAGTTTTGTGGCAGATACCACAGGTTGGGGCGTCACCCTTCTGTTCTTGCTGCTGTTGTGATTCTTCTCCCATCTTCTTCACCTGCTCCTTGTACATTTCAAACTGCTGATGAAGTTTTCTGCAGGAAAAACGAATAAGAAACATTTGGTTTCCTGATGGGCTCACAAAAAAATAGTAATTCCTGCAATCGATATACAATCTTATATCCAAGAAACTCATAAAATGAGAATAAAGAATAAAAAGTTTATTTTCTGATTATAGAATAACATCTTACGTGGCAAATCACAAGAGTGTTGCAACTAGTTCTGCTCTCTGATATACATGTTAATTTAAGAGCCAACTGATACACGCTAATAGAGATCTCTCTTTGAGTTATAACTGTAACATTTCATTCTGCCATTTGCAATATATTTTCAATCATATGCCCTAAAATATTTAAAATCGTATTTTTCAACATTTTAGCTTTAGAAATAGACTGAGCTAATTTGACTTACACAGTACAGGCAGAACCTATGAACTTCAAATCATTGAGACAACTCTCAATTAGAGTGATCTGAAGAATCCAAACAGAGGGGAAAACACTGGATGAGTGCTCTCACTAATTGTTTAAATCTGTTCAACAGTCTGGACATTAGTTGGCTATAAAAACACTGAAATATTAGGAGTCTAGCAAATAAAAGGCCAACTTTTACCTTAAAAACAAAATAAGAAAAAAGGTACCTAGAAAAAGGTATCATTTACTCATTGAAAATAAACAGGGATAAAACTTTTCACTTCCATTATTGTCAGAAATGAAAAAAGATGTTTAAAAACTACAATGAACTCGGCTTAGAACTTACAAAGTTGTAAATAATGTCACTCCCATCCTAAAAGTAACAAAAGGCTAAATAATCTACAAAATCATAACTTTTCCTGAGCCCTTCAGAGAGTTGAGGACATAAGGCAAACAAATAATCTGAACTGCAAACAGCAGCAAGCCCCTCCAAAGAGAAATGAAGCACACTGCTCCACCTTCGGCAGGGGAGAGGAGAAGGAGAAAGAGGGGCCACCATACAGGCAGGTAAGAGGAAATCAGTTAAAATTTTAACGAATTGTGAAAGGCTAAGTGTGGGCTCACGTGACAGTTTGGAATAGCTAAGGGCCCAGACTCAAGGAAAGCTCATGCTCCCTCGCAAGCACTTTTCTGCAGGCCTCTCCTGGGTACTTAGGAGGAAGATTGAGAGCAGGCCATGAGAACAAAGAACCTTTAGGGGTATACATGCTCAGGTGCAAAAGAGGTACCTAGTGGCTGCTGGGGTACAGGCATAATTCCCCAGACTCTCTCTCCTAAAAAAAACCAAGCTATGAGCCACAGGGAGAAGAAGGAAACTCTGTAATCCCAGGACAAAGGTAGAGATCCCCTGCAGCTAAGGAAAAGTTTAAAGGAAAAAAACCTCCACCCATGAAAGAGGGACAGGAAACCATCTTCAACCAACATCCTATTTTCAAATCAATGGCCTTTCATCGCTAGGGGAGGGATGGAAATTCCTGTCCCAAACCTATCAGAGATACAAGTGGATTTACTTCCATGGGAATAAGGACCTAAGAACTCTGAGCAAGCCTCATCCATAAGACCCAGGTGGCGAGGTCCCATCAAAAACAAAGAATAGGAAAACAGAACAGAACACCCTTGCCCCTGCCACAAACCTAAAATCAAGAAATAAGCATCAATGATCTACAGCCGCGGAAAAGGTGAGAGTATAAGGAGAGACGCCCCTCCACGCCACTCCCCCCAATTTGAAGACTGCAATGCGCTAAAAATAATGATGGCAACAACAAAGTCCAAACCTATCTGAACCTCTGACTTGATGATGATTTAATTCCCAACACTAACAGTCTGACAGAAAAGTCATGCCCACTTTAAGGCAAAAATACAATTCAAAACCATGAGACTCAGGAAAAAATTGTAAGGAATAAACAACCCATTGTCAAGAGATAAAATAATATAATTAGATTCAGAGATAACAAGAATGATGGAATTATCAGACAGACTTCAAAATGATTATAATTATTAAGGCAAAAGATGCATAGAAAAAAGTGGACAACAGGCAGGACCAGATGGGGTACTGAAGCAGAAAGATGGAACGTGTAAGAGTCATATGAAAATGCTGGAAATAGGAGTGGCTGGGTGGCTCAGTCAGTTAAGTGTCTGATTCTTGACTTCAGCTCAGGTCATGATCTCATGGTTCGTGGGATCAAGCCCTGTGCCAGGCTGCGTGCTGACAGTGCAGAACCTGCTTGGGATTCTCCCTCTCCCTCGCTCTCTGCCCCTCTCCCATGCTCTCGCTCTCTCTCTCTCTCTCTCTGTCTCAAAATAAATTAAGAAAAACATTTAGAAAAGAAAGAAAATGCTGGAAATAGAAAACATGGCATTATAGATGAATAATTTCTTTGATAGGCTCATAAGTAGACTTGAAAGAACCAAGGAAAAGACCAGTAAACTTGGAATAAGCCAATAAAAAATATCCAGGGGCACCTGGGTGGCTCAGTCGCCTAGGTATCTGACTCTCAGATACTTCAGGTCATGACTGGAGGTCATGACCTCATGGTTTGTGAGTTCGAGCCCTTCGTTGGACTCTGCACTGACAGCATGGAGCCTGCTTGGGATTCTCTCTCTCTCTCTCTCTCTCTCTCTCTCTCTCTCTCAAAATAAATAAACAAAAATTTTAAAAAAATCCAAACAAAAAAGAGTCAAAATGAAAAAAAAAACAAAAAACAAAACACATAGCATCTAAGAGCTAAACTGATCTAACATATGAAATTGGAGTCCCAGAAGAAAAGGTAGAAAACAGAACAGAGGAAATATTTGAAGGGATAATGGCCAGAATTTTCCAAAATTAATGAAAGACACCAAATCACAGACACATGAACTTCAAAGAACCCTTTGTAGAACAACACCAAATACACACACACTTAGACACAACATACTCAAACTGCTAAAAACCAAAGAAAACTATAAAAGCAGCCAGAGAAAATGACACATTATATGTAGAGAGCCAGTGATAAAAGTTACAAAAGATTATCTTTCAGAAACCATAGAAGTTAGAACACTTTGTAGTAACATCTATATAAAGTACTACAGAAAAAAAATCTGTCAACCCAAGATCCCATATGCAGTGAAATTATGCTTCAACAAATAAAGGTAAAATAAAGACTTTTCAGGCAAAGAAATGTTGAAAGAATTTATTGTCGGAAGACATTAACCACAGCAATTTAAAGTAAGTTCTTGAGGCAGAAGTATGATATTCCTTGAAAGGATCATAGAAACCTAGAACACATAAAAATAGGTGCTTACACTAAAAAGGGGAAAAGTCTCAAATCAATTTCCTAAAAAAAGAAGAGAAAATTAAACCAAAGAAAGTATAAGAAAAGAAATTTTTTAAATTATAAAAGAAATCAATGAAACTAAATGCTGCTGCTTAAAAAAAAAATCAATACAGGCTCCTGGGTGTCTCAGTCAGTTAAGCATTCCACTATTGGATTCGGCTCAGGTCATGATCTCACAGTTCGTGAGTTGGAGCCCTGCATCAGGCTCTGCACTGATAGCATGGAGCCTGCTTGGGATTCTCTCTTTCCCTCTCTCTCTGCCACTTCCCTGCTTGCTCTCTATCTCTCTTTCAAAATAAATAAAAATAAACTTTAAAAAAAATCAATAAAATTAATAAACCTCTAGCCAGAATGATCAAGAGAAAAAAAAAAAAAGAGAAAGAGAAGATAAAAATTAACTAGAGCATGAATGACAGAGGGAACATCACTACGGACTCCACTGTTAAGCAAAATTAAATGTAAAAGATTACAGGGGCACCTGGGTGGCTCAGTCGGTTAAGCGTCCAACTTTGGCTCAGGTCATGATCTCGCGGTTCATGAGTTCAAGCCCCGCGTTGGGCTCTGTGCTGACAGCTCAGAGCCAGGAGCCTGTTTCAGATTCTGTGTCTCCCTCTCTCTCTCTGACCCTCCCCCGTTCATGCTCTGTCTCTCTCTGTCTCAAAAATAAATAAACGTTAAAAAAAAATTTTTTTAATGTAAAAGATTACAAGAGAAAACTACAAACAATTCTATGCCCATAAAATTCAACAACTCACATGAGAAATAAACTATTTCCTTGAAAGACTGAAACCAGCACACCTCACAAGAAACCGATAGCCTGAGAAGTCCTATATGTATTAAAAACCTTTAAAAATAAAACTGCAGTTCTCACTGGCTTTAATGGTGAATTCCACCAAATATTTAAGGAAGAAATAACACCAATTCTACATAATCAAAAATAAGAAAATAGAAAATAAGGGAACCCTGTGGGACACCCTGTGCTGACAGCTCAGAGCCTGGAGTCTGTTTCAGATCTGTGTCTCCTTTCCTCTCTGCCCCTCCCTGGCTCAGGCTCCATCTCTCTCTTTCTCTCTCTGTCTCTCAAAAAAATAAATAAATAAATAAACATTGAAAAAAAGAAAAGGGAACACTTCCTTTCTAACTTCCTAAGGCCAGCATTACTGTGATACCAGAACCATATAAAAATATAACAGAAAATTATAGACCAATATTCCTCATGGAAAGATGAAAAATCCTCAATACAACATTATCAAACCATGTTAAAGAACAATACATCACACACAGGTGTACCAGGTTTATCCTGGGAATGCAAGGTTGATTCTACATTCTAAATTTAAGCGATATAATTCACCCTATTAACAGACTAAGGGGGAAGACATATGATTCTGTCAAAATATATGGAGAAAACGCTTGACTCAGCAAACTAGGAAAACTTCCTTAATGCAATAAGGGTATCTATAGAGAAGCCTATAGTTAATATCATACTATATTGTGAAGGATTTAATGCTTTCCCTCTAAAGTCAGGAACAAAGCAAGGTGTTCTCTCTCACTACCCCTAATCAACACTGAACTGGAAATCTTAGCCTGTGCATTAAAAAAATAAAAAGCATAAAGATTCGAAAGGAGGGAAAAAACTGTTTGCAGATGGCATAATTGTCTATATATAAAGTCCTAAAGAAACTACAAAAAATCTCCTACAATAAATGCGCTTTAGCAAGGTCACAAGATATAAACTAAGTATAACCCCCTCCCCAAAATTGTATTTTTATATACTAGCATTGCATTAATTGGAAATCAAAAATTTTAAAAGCAGTCTGCAATGGCATCAAAAAAGAAGAGAAGAGAAAGAAAATGCTCAGGTATAAATTGAACAAAATATATCCAGGCTTTTTTGTTGTTGTTGTTGTTGTTAAGTTTTATTTTATCTTTGAGAGAGACAGCATGAGCAGGGGAGGGGCAGTGAAGGGACACAGAGGATCCTAAGCGGGCTCTACGCTCTACGCTGTCAGCAGCAAGCCGGCTTCAGGGTTCAAACCCACAAACTGCGAGATCATGACCTGAGGCAAAGTCAGACCTTCAACCTACTGAGCCACCGAGGTGTATCCACAGGGGCTTTTTATGATGGAAACTATAACTCTACTGTTAAAAAGGATGAGAGGAGATCTAAGTAATAGGAGAAATATGCTGTATTCATCAGTGAGAAAACTCAATATTGTTAAGGTATCAATTCTCTCCAAATTGATCTCTCAATTCAATGTTATCTCAATCAAAAACTCAACATGATTTTTTTTTAAGAAATTGACAAGCTGACTCTAAAATTTATATGGAAAAGCAAAACACCTACATTGGCAAGATATTTTCAAAAAGAAGGTTGGAAGACTCATACCACCTGATGTCAACACTTACTCTAAAAGCTCCAGAGGTAATCAAGTCAATATTCAGTATTGGCAAAGAATAAACACATACATACACCAATGGAAGAGAACAGAGTCCAAAACAATCCAATGCTTAAATGATCATTAATTTAAAAACAAAACAAAACAAGACGACAAAAGGCTGTCAAGGCAATAGAGAAAGAATAATCTTCTAAGCAATAGGAAATTTATGTGCAAAAAAAGCAATTGGAAATCCATGTGTTAAAAAAAATCAACCTCAGGTCGCCTGAGTGGTTCAGTCAGTTGAGTAACTGACTTTGGCTCAGGTCATGATCTCACAGTTTGTGAGTTCAAGCCCTGCATCGGACTCCGTGCTGACAGCTCAAAGCCTGGAACCAGCTTCGGATTCTGTATCTCTCGCTCTCTGCCGCTCCCCCACTCGCACTCTGTCTCTCTCAAAAATCAATAAACATTAAAAAAAACTTAAAAAAAAGAACCTCAACTCATATGTCACACATTATACAAAAATTAATTCAATGTATTACATAACTGCAATCAATGGATTACAGAACTAAATATAATGACTAAAACCATAAAATTTCCAGAAGAAAACAATGAAGAAAATCGTGGCCTTGGGTTAAACAAAGTCTTCTTAGATAGGTTAGGTTGAAGTCTTTCTTCAATAGTATGCAAAACATGTGAACCAAAAAGCAGCTGTTGGCAATATGTAAATGAACGAGCAAGGCTGTGTCCCAAAGGACGTTATTTATAAACATGAAATTTGACTTTCGTGTAGTTTTTACACTCACAAAATGTCATCATTAAAAATTTTTTTTCGGGATGCCTGGGTGGTTCAGTCAGTTAAGCGACCGACTCTTGGTTTCTGCTCAGGTCAGGATCTCTGGGATCATCAGTTGGAGCCCCACATCGGGCTCTGTGCTGTCTGAAAGTGCATAGTCTACTTGGGTTCTCAGTCTCCCTCTCTTTGCCCCTCCCCCATGCACTTGTGAGCACCCACATGCTCTCTCTCTCTCTCTCTAAAAAATATATAAACATTTTTTTAAATTTTTTCAATCATTTTTAGGTGTAAAAACCATTCTTAACTCACCACTTACACAAAAACAGTATTTGGCCTGCGGGCCGTAGTTTGCCCACTTCTTTACAATAAGAGTTCATTTATATGACATTCTAGAAAAGGCAAAATTATAAGGACAGAAATCAGGGACTGGAGTAGAACAAAAGAACTAACTACAAATAGGCACAAGGAATTCTTGGGGGTGAAGGAAACGTTCTATATCTTGCTTATGGTAGTAGATATTTAACTATGTTTTTTCAGGATTCACTGAAGTGTATACCTTGAAGGGGTGAATTTTACTGCAAATAAATCATACCTCAAAAACCCTGACTTTAATAAGAGTTCCTTTCAAAGTGCTAACCTAAAGTCAGTAAGTAAATTAAAAATAGAACTCTATAAGTGAGTCCGTCCTAGCTACTTAATTACAAACATACACTTCCTTTTCACACCTAGTGTCAATACATTTAAATAGCTAATGCCAGTTTCACTAACTTTTCCTGTAACTTCAAATACACTGTTTTACCCTGATTATCTCCCACCAAGTTTAAGTGAAGCTTTGCTAACACAAAACAAGCACCACTACAGGAAGTTCAAGTCCATAAAATGTGTGCCAGAGCAGGTGTGAGTTTAAGTGGACCAGTGGATGAGCTCTGCATCGGAGTTGCTCCCGCCACTTAAAATTATCTTTCCATGTGTGAGATACGCTGTACATTTCTATTGTATACCTGTTGATATGCTTACGATCTCTGACGTTCCTCTCAGTAAACGCTCCAGGAGAAAGAGAAGGCAGAAGGAAGAGGAAAATTAGAAGGAGCGGGGTTTTGTTTCAGATCTAGAGGCACTGGAGTACTAGGCAAATTACACACTGGAACAAAAAAAGCAGAAGTCTACCTCAGTGAACTGTGCTAAAATATAGCATCTCCAGGGAAGTGGAAGCTCCATTTCACCCATGGGGAGCAAAGTTAGTAATCACGTATCCCTAAGAACTATTTAAAGGATTCTGTTTGAAACCCTCTTACAGAGAACTGTAGAAATCCCAGGACTGCAGCATTAAGGCTGCAGGATGGGATCTAGTGGTCGCAGCTGTGGGGAGAGCAGAGATAAGCTGCAATCCAGGGAGGACACGACAACAGTTTGAGGTAACAAGGGAAGATTTAGAGAGATTTTGTATATTTATCCTTCCAAGTCCTATAAAATGAGAAACTACTGTACGTAGAGTTGGTGGGGTACAGGCAAATTCAGGAGCTCAACTGCATTCCTTGCCAAGAAGAGCGTATCCCCCCTGCCCCTTCAGAAATATGCAAAATGCTCTCTCTGCTTCCTCGCCCCATTATTCTCCAACCACTCTAATCTGGCTTCCGGTCTGCTTACTGATTCTCACAAAGTTTATCAATGGTCTCCCTGTACCTAAAATTAGTGAACAAAATTTTTAGTCTTGATCTTACTGAGTTCTCAACAATATTTGAAATTATGTTCAACTACGTTCATTGCCCCCTTGGCTTTCATAATGCTCTGCTTGTTTTCCCATATCTGTGGCCTTTCATTTTCTTTTTCCTTCAAAGGTCAAGATCCAGGCCCTCTTCTTTTCATTCCGTGGTGTCTTCTTAAGCAGTCTTATCCCATATCCAAGGCTTCAATTTCCACCTACATACAAATTATGTATAAACATAAATGTCCAGCTCAGACTTCTCTGAGCTTTAAAATTCAATTGCCTACTCAACATCTTATCTGTAAGTCTCAATGCCACCTAAAATTCAACATGTGGAAAACTGAACCCATAACTTTCCTACACAAGCCAGATTCCCTTCCAAGTGTTCCCTATTTCAGTAAATGGTGCCACCATTCAATTATATGGCCTGAAATCTAGAAATGTTCCAGAACGATGTCTCTCCCTCACATGCATAATTTATCACTAACTTTTTTTCTATTTTACTTCCTACATGTGTCTTGAATCCTTCCGCTTGTCTCTATATCCCCTGTCAATACCATAGGCTTTGTTACCATCAAAACCCACCTGGTCTCCTAGCTAGTTTACTCACATCCACACTTCTCTGCCTCAATCTATTGGGCACACAGGAAAAATTACCTTTCCTAAAAGATACTGTTTAAAATGCTCTAATGGCTTCTGATTGTGAAAGAAAGAAAGAAAGAAAGAAAGAAAGAAAGAAAGAAAGAAAGAAAGAAAGAAAAGAAAGAAAGAAAGAAAGAAAGAAAGAAAGAAAGAAAGAAAGAAAGAGAGAGAAAGAAAGAGAAAGAAAGAGAGAAAGAAAAGAAAGAAAGAGAAAGAAAGAAAGAAAGAAAGAAAGGGAGAGAGACAAAGAAAGAGAAAGAAAGAAGAAAGAAAGAAAGAAAGAAAGAAAGAAAGAAAAGAAAGAAAAGAAAGAAAGAAAGAAAGAAAGAAAGAAAGAAAAAGAAAAAACTTCTTATGAAGACTTACAAAGCCTTGAATATTCTGGCATACATTCCCTTTTCAACCTCAAGTTTTGCACTGTTTCTTTACCCTCATTCTGTTAAAGCTATTCTGGCTTTCTTTCATTCTTCAGACCTATCATTGTGTATCTCATTACTGGTCTTTGCACTTTATACATGCTCTTGCTTCCACCTGGAATGGATTGCAATGCACTCTTTGTTTTCTTTTTTTTTTTTTTTCCTTTTGCTTTTTTTAAACCTTAGGTATCCAGAATAGCTGATCATAAGCTTTATGGCACTGATCCATGCTTGGCTTCTATTTTAATTCATTATTTTCCTTTTCCCAGTGTGATTTCCCTTCTATCGGATAACCAGTCTTGTATATTTACATAAATGGCATTTTGCCATTTACTTGTTTCTGCTTATGTTTGTCACTTAACTTTACATTTTTATATTTAAATCTAAAACTGTATAATGCATATGGTGTTTATGGTGTATCAAGTAGATAGGTACTATTATTATTAATCCTATTTTTATTGCCATTCTGCAGAGAATCCATTTTGCTCATGATCACACAGATGGTAAATCATTAAAACCAGATCCAAATTCAGTGTTGCTCCAGAATCCACGCTTTTAACCACTACAGTTTTTGTATCTAGTTCATGCATTTAATGGATGTATAATGTTCCATTTACATAAATCACATTTTATTCATCCATTTATTTTTTTAAGTTGGCCCTTTATAACTCATTACTATACAGTATTTCTGTAATGATGTATTCATAAACCCATATACATGCATACCTGTATAAATACTCATTTTATTGCACTTTTCAGATATTGCATGTTTTACGAATTGAAGGTTTACGCCCTGCATCGAGCAAGTCTACTGGCACCATTTCTCCAACAGCATGTGCTCATATAATGTTTCTGTGTCGTTTTGGTAATTGTCACAATATTTCAAACTTTTTCATTATTATTATATTTGTTACAGTGATCGGTAATCAGTAATGAGAGCATTTTTTAACAAGACAGTACTTTTTAATTAAGGTATAGACATTGGTTTTTTCTTAGACAGAATGCTACTGCACACTATAGACTACAGTATAGCACACACATAACTTTCATATGCACTTGGAAACCAAGAATTTCATTTGACTTGCTTATTTTGATATTCACTTTACTGCGGTGGTCTGGAACTCAACACACAATAACTCTGAGGTAAGCCAGTATGGTTTTCTCTGGGATATACATGCAGGAATATGGTATACATACTCAGGTTCACTAAATATTTTGAAACTGCTCTCCCAAGTGGCTTAACCCGGTTAGCATACCTGCAAGAAGGGTACGAAGGTTCTAGTTTTTCTTGTCTGTGACAATGTGTGATATTATTTCACTTACAATATTTTTTCAGCTTTAGTAGATACAAATTGATGTGGCTTTGTTGGTTTTTTTTTTTTTCAGTTCATGTTTTTCTGACTTCTAATAAAGTTCACGCCACTGGACTGCCTCTCCTATGAATTGTCTATTCACTCCATCCTTACTCCAGTTGCATTCAATACTCTGTTGGATTTCCTATATTTTCCTTGATGATTTGCAGTAGGATCCTATATAACCTATATGTTAATCATTTATAAGTTAGGCAAAACAAATATCCTAGTCTGATGATTGTTAATTTTGTACATGATGTCCTTTGTTAAACAGAAATCTTTAATTTTGATATAGTCAAATACATCAATTTCTCCCTTCAGGGTTTGTGGTTTCAGTGGCTGGCTATAAAAAATTCTTACTTATCCCTAAGTCAGTCACAAAAAAAATTCTGGTTTCTTCTAATAGCTTTATAATTTTGCCTCTCACATTTCGGCTTTTAATCGATCTGAAGTTTATTTTTATATGTGATATGATGCAAGAATTTAATTTCAATCTTCTCCATATAGAGATTGCATTTTCCCAGCACCATTAAATAGTCCATCCTTTCTTCCACTTATTTGTGATGGCAATCTATCATATACTAAGTTCCCACATGTGCATAGGTCTATTTACAGACTCTGTATTCTATTTCATTGATTTTTGTGTTGTTCCTACTCCAGAACAACACTGTCAGAACCAAACTCCAAATACAATGAAGGGTCTAAAAGATTTAAATTTAATATAAATTTAAATATATAACTTTCCAATGATACAGATCAGAGATCAGCAAACTCTCTGTAAAGAGCTAGACAGTATATATTTTAAGTATTGTGGACTATAGGGCCTCTGTCACAACTACTCAGCTCTGTCCTTAGGCTGTGAAAGCAGCCACAGACAATACAAAAACAAGTAAGTATGACTGTGTTCCAGTAAAACTTTATTTACAGAAACAGGCAGCAGGCAGGATTTGACACCACATTTTGCAGATCCTGAATATAGACATAAAAGTCAAAGATACACTTTCATTTAAAACATTTATTACAAATAAATATTTAAAAGATGTACACAATATCAAATTATAAATATTGCTTTTTCCACTTTATTGCTTCATAAAACTATTTTTTTCCAAATTTTTTTAAAGATTTTATCTTCACGTAATCTCTACAACCAACATGGGTCTTGAGCTCACTACCCCAAGATCTAAAGTCTCATGCTCTACAAGTGAGCCAGCCACGCACCCCTATTTTATCCAAATTTTCATGTGTATTTTCCACATCAATGTCTCCATCATCACTAAAACCACTCAATGAACTCAGTGTTTTCCAAAGTAAATTTTCTTCACTTCTGAGTTACTTGAAAAATTGGAACTTTTTAATCTATCAGTTCCTGGAAATCCTGCTATTCCTGATAATTTTATAACCAGCCACAGATGTTTTTGTGGCTGCTGCTGTTTTCTTACTCATCTCATAGATATGTTTTCATGATCCTCACAAGCTAACCATTTACATGACTCCTTTAATCTTTAAAAGGTTTGTTTACCACAACTTCCAACACTAACCATTGTGAGGCCATACCCCCCAGTAATTTCTAGACTAACGCTTAATTTCTTTAACTCCCCTTTCACAGATTCCATCGGGTAATATCTATAGGTATAAGTATATTTGTTTGAGGTCCTTTCAGGATAATGTGTCTTCACTCAGCAGTACTTAGTAGTTCAAACTAATCCTGGGCTTTCATAATAAGACAGATATTGTTAACAACTCAAAATAAAGCCATTTCCTTTTACTAACGGGATAATCTCAGGGGAAAAAAACAAAACAAAACAAAAAAAAAAAAACAAATGTAACGGAATGCCACATATTCCAGAACATATACTACCTGGGCCTTTGTAACTCATTTTGATATCTGGCAAAAGGAATCCTCCTCTTTGCTCTTCTGTTAGAAAAATTTCTTTGCTATTTGTAAATGTTTTTCTTCTACATAAATATTTTAATCCTTTAATTCAATTCTCTTGAAACTCTTGGTGGAATTTCTACTAAAATTGCATTGCATTGATAGATTCATTTTAGGAGATTTGACATCTTTACAATGTTGTGTCTTCTCTCCTACTAACACATTAAGTGCATTTATTGCCAGCCCTCAAAAGACAGTCATCACCTATATGGCTTTACAGGTGAATTTTTTAACTCAACTTTCTTCATCTTAACTTCTCATCTACCCCCAAAGAGTCCATAAATATATGGGGTTTTTTTCCCCAATTTAATTGGCTCCTTTATTGACCTATATTTTCCTTGCATTACATTCTGTGCATTTAAAAACATTATTTTGAGATGGAGCCTACAGGATTCACCAACCTGTTAAAGGCATCCATTTAAAAACCAGATTAAGGACTTCTATAAGGTTCTCTCATGTTTTATATGTTGTTTCAGAAGAAAAGCGAAAGAAAGTTCCCCGACGATTTCATGAGGCCAGTGTAACAATGACACTTTGTACTCTTCACTTCCATAATTCCTCAGTATTCTCACTGCACTTCCTTGGAAAATTTCTCCTTAGCATCTCTGACTATGTTAAATCCCTCCATGAAGTATTTTCAAAGCACTATAGTATACTATAGCATTTCCACATCCTTCCTTTTATTCATATATACGATTATTTGATTAATGCCTATCTCTCTAATTAGAAAATATAATTTGTGAGGATTATTTTGTCTGTTTCTGCTGTCCATTCTATCCCACTGAGAAGCATGATCCATGGCCCATAGCCACGTCCTCAATAAATATTTACAAATGCTGAATTAACAATGAATACACAAATGTGTACTATGTGTACCCTATTTTATAAGTGATGGAGCAAAAATTTAAAGTTGAATATAAGCCAATCTTGTCATCAGTAAGAAAGACATATATGAACAAGTATAGACCTAAGATGAATATCAATAAACTATAACACAAGGAAAAATGAAACATATACTAAATAAATATGTAAGAAAAATGGTTTTGCAACACAAAGAAAAAGCCATTAATTGTGGATGGTGTTGGCATGACTTCATAGAAGACTTCTATGACGTCACAGATGTTTCAGTTTTTAAATATCCTACACATGCTGGACTTTAAGGATATGCAAAATTGTGATAGGCAGAAAATGAAGACTGATTCAATCTTTAGTATTTCATATGCAAAGCATGAAAACAGATGGAGAATTCAGGAAGTTGAGAGTATTGTCATTTGGCATAAAGTGTGTATGAGAAAAGAAGGGGAAGATAAATATAGTGGGAGATGCCAGAGAGGCAGCCTGGGCGAGAATATCTTGACTTCCTTGCTAAGAATTATTCCCCATATTATCTGATATTCAACTTAGTTTGTCACATTACAAGTTATAGAAATCAGTAAGACACAGATGAGAAATATCATAAAACTATCTCGAATAAATCAGATATTTGGCCCATTCCTTGTATGCTAAAAACACTTCTCCAAAACAATTTGTAACAATTGCATACACACACGTAAACCCACATTGAAATACTCTTTATATTAAAATTTAAATGAAGTTCTTTAGATAATAATTCTTTATATTTAATATGTATCTTTAATACATGACTTTGTTTTTGTGTTTCATGATAACCAATATCCAAAAGACAATGAAATTCAGAAAGTCCATTTCTCAAAAAAAAAAAAAAGAAAAGAAAAACCTTTTATGTAATCGCCAGATATAGAATCTTTGGAATTGAAATGATTATTTCATTCCCAAGTGAAATCACCTCGATGTTACAAACTGAGGTTTAAAAGAAGTAAAAGTACACTCATAGCTTATTATTGACATTAGGAAATGATTCATCTTCAATATGAAGATTCCCCTTTCTGATGCCGAGGGGAAAGTGCATTTTGTTGCTTCTCTGAAATTTGTATCTTAAACAAAAGTATTCAACAAATTCGATTCTGGGGAAAAAATGACAAATAGAAGAAACATTTTAAGACCACTATAAATATTCCACCTTCAACTTCTTTCTGCCTAACCAAAATAAAGTACTTCTTCGAAAAAGACATTAGGAAGTAAAACACTTTTATACACTGCTCCTGAGTAAAACACCATTTGCTCATTACCTAAAAAATAATAATAAACGGAAAAAGAAACTCTGACCCCATTATTTACATGTTTTACAGTTTGTGCTAAGTATATCACGGTTAATCTCAGATTGATGCAGATAACCGTAAACCTGGAACTACGTCATGATACAGTAACACAATTGCTATCTATCTTGGTGGCAACCAAGATATCTGAATAATAATTCTAACATTTACATTAGAACAATAATGTTCTCCTTCAGTTCTCCAAGCACATCCTGCTCTTTCACACCTTTGCAGATGCTGTTCCATCAAACAGAATAAAATTTACTTTTTTTTTTTTAACTTACTACACTCTTTCAATATTCAAGACCTAGCTCAGATTTCAGCCATCCTGTCTGATCCCCACCACGAGGCAGAGTCAAACATCCACCTTGAGGTTGCACTTCCGAACAATAGATTTTATTGTAATTATTCTTATGTATACAATCTGTCAAGGACCATTCATCTTTTGCCCAACACTGTGATTGTGACACACACTAGGTAATTAATATGTGCCTTCTTAGGCACCATATCAATTTACTTTTCTTCTGAAACAACATGTGAAACACGAGAGTATCTTATAGAGGTCTTTAATCTTCTTTAAATGGATGCCTTTAACAAGTTGGTGAATCCTACAGATTCCGTCTCAAAATAATGTTTTTAAATGCACAGACTATAATGTGAGCAAAATATAGGGCAATAGGAGCCAATGAAATACCAAACTGAGTTGAGGTATTTTGAATAAGCAAGAACAATTCAGTATTTCAAGGAAATCTACAGCAGGGAAAAATAAAGATTCTTCTCTAAACATGGTCTAAGATCCTATTAGCTGTATGAGACTAGTGGGATTTTAACACAGACTTCAGAGTTACTATCATGAGTAACTAAAATAACATATGAAGACAACCTAGCTCAAAGTTTCCCCATTCTCTCTTCTCATTTATGTGTTCTTTATGTCTGGGCTTAAACTTGGTTGGCTCTCTTCCTTATAGAAGAAGCATCCGTTCCCCCACGTTCTACATTACCTATGGTACAATGTTTTAGTATTATAGTATTGTCTGAGTGTCTATCCTTTTTATCTTAAAGGAATAAAATTATCAAATACAAAACTAGTATTACTGTATTCTCACTCTTCTTAACTATGATTATTATTCCAACGTTTAAATTGAAAACATATTTATAAAGCTTTTTTTTAACAACCCAAATCTGTGGGGCACTTGGGTGGCTCAGTCGGTTAAGTGTCCGACTTCAGCTCAGGTCATGATCTCACAGCTTGTGGGTTCGAGCCCTGCATCAGACTCTGTGCTCAGAGCCTGGAGCCTGCTTCAGATTCTGCGTCTCCCTCTCTCTCTGCCCTTCCTCTGGTCACGCTGTCTCTCTCTCTTTCTCAAAAATACATAAACATTAAAAAAACAAAAAGCCCAAATCTGTGAAACTAACCTTAATTTAGGACTTGTTTATTAAAAAAACCTGAAGCATTAAAATAAACATCATTTTAACACTGATTTTCATCAGAGAGTGAATTTAAAGTAGAGCCTTCTACAAGTTTATGGCATGCAGTTATGGAATGTTATCATTAAGTGTAGTCACACACTTTTTTAAGAGTGCTTTTCAAACTGCAGACTACAACCCAGTACTAGGACACAAAATCAATTTAGCAGGCCAAGGCTCACAATTTTTTAATAAAATAGATCAGCACATTGGAAGGAGTGCAAGTAAGCATTTCATGCAAATCTTGTTTCTATTGTGCATTAAAATTTATATGTAGTATGTGTATACTGGGTTATAGTGCAAAATATATTTCTCCTTACGGATGGAAGTTTAAAAAAAGAAGTATGAAAGCCACTGCATTACTAACCAGCCGAGAGAAAGAATTAATGTCCTTTTATGATAAAAGAATAAACATATGCCACATACATGGCCATCCCAGTCACTTAGCACCTCGCTCATCTGAACTTCTATGCAGCTCCTTAAGTGACTATTATAACCCTAATGTTTGTTATAAAATAGAAATCAGACCATATCATCCTATGCACTGTTCCTCCATTTCTTGGCCAGATGCAGAAGCACCAAAACATCAAACAATAGGGCATACTCAAGAAATAGTACCTACAGCATTACCAAATAAATAAACAAGACACTAGAGACTAACGACCCAGACATAATGCTTAGCTTTGCTATTTGAAAATATTTTAAAATCGCTTACGTACTTCATTTTCACAAATAACTACAAAATTCTCCTCCAAAGTAACAGGAAAAAAATAATGGCAACAGAATATATATAGCAGCACTAATCATAATAACCAAAAATTGGAAAAACCTAATTGATATGCATATCAATAGTAAACAGGTAGATAAATTGTAGTATATTCATATACTAGAGCACCATACAACTATGAGAATGAATGAAATACAGCCACATGCAATCATTTAGATGAATCTCACAAATATTATGTTGAACCAGATGGCACAGATCCGACAGAATATACACGACATGATCCCATTCGTATAAAACATACATTATTTGTACAATCTGTAGTGCAAAGGATGAAGTTACCCTTTGGGGTGGGAAGTAATCTTCCCTGGATGGGAGTATGAGAAAGAGATACTGGAGGGCTGGTGATGTTCTGCTTCTTGCTCTCAGTAATGATTTCCAGATATGTTTGCTGTCTGGCAGTTCGATGAGTTGCATATTTTCAGTTTGTACACTTTTCACGACATATGTTACGTTTTAATAAAAATTTTACGCGGCAACAAGCACTTTGCTACTTTTATCAATTTCTCTAAATGCATTTTCTGATTAAGCAATCTATCATTCATAATTCTTATTTATATATCCCTTTCTTGAGCCAAAAGGAATTGAAGGCGGTTCAAAGGTACATGACTGAGGTGATCAATTTTATTTTATTAATTTTTTTTAATGTTTATTTATTTTTAAGAGACATAGGGCACACGTGTGTGTGTGCACAAGTAGGGAAGGGGCAGAGAGAGAGAGGGAGACACAGAATCTGAAGCAAGCTCCAGGCTCTGAGCTGTCAGCACAGAGCCTGACACGGGGCTCGAACTCACAAACTGCGAGATCATGACCTGAGCTGAAGTCGGATGCTTAACCAACTGAGCCACCCAGGCGCCCAACGTGGTCAGTTTTAGACTAGACTGAAGAACATCTAAGTTAGGCCTGGAAACATACCATGTGCAGGAATTCATTCACTCTCTTACCACTGCAGGTCAACTGCTTTGACCAGTCAAGCACCAATACAAAGCACATAGCTAACATGAAAACATCTTTATCTATCGCATCCTCAATCTTCAGAAAAAGCAGAAAGACCAAGTGGAATTTTTAAAGTAAAATTAAATTAATAATAACCTCAAGGACCTTTCACTTTCCATTGTCATTTGCCTTCAAAACAAGAAAATCAACGCTTCTTGAGGTCATCAGCTCTCCCTTATGACTTAATAATAGCATGCCAGGGCTCTTAGAAATTTCACCTCTGACCCTAGATCTAGCTCCATTGCAAGTTAACATGATTAAGTACAGCCATCACAGAATCATGATACACTCATTCTTATCAACAACAGTTATAAGCATCTCCTAAACATTCTTCCAAGGTACTCTCTATGACCTGAAATCTAGAGATTTAGTCTTCTGGAAGAGACGGGAAAGAAAAACTACCCTGCAGTCTTGAAGACTGTAACATGCCATGTTAACAATTAGCGCTTCAAAATGCTGATCCTTGGATTCATGCTTTGCACCTAAAAAGACATAAATAATTTTGCCTGGACTATTGGAAATCTGCTCCATCAGGGGATCTTAAATAAGAGGATCTTAAGGATCCTCCAGAAGCAAATTATCTCTGCAATGGACTCTTGCATGAGGCAGATGACTAACTAAAATAGATAGCTTACATCCAAAAAGAAAAGGATGATTTTCTGATATTTCTACTCCTCCTTTTTAAATTTTTTTTTTTTACTGTTTATCTTAGTTATTATTACGCTTTGGTACTCTACTGATCAACTAAAGTTTTCTCAATATGCTTTCATATATATTTTCATTGTTATCACATTTTTAATCTCCTTTAGTCTTTCATTGCCACCTAAGAAAATGCAAAAATCTCCCTGTAATCCCACTGATAAAATTTAATAGATGCTCCTTCCTTCTAGACATTTATGTACTTGAGTCTCTGTCATATTATTAACCCTAACCTTCAGTTTCATAAAAATCAGACCTTGATCCCAAGTCATTTCATCAGCTACAACAGAATCAACATTACCAAGAGTGAGGACTAAAATTGTAGTTATCCTTGTTTAGTAGCAAATCTTTACCTTTTGGCAACCTGAAATTTCCATCTCATTGCAA
This sequence comes from Panthera leo, assembly GCF_018350215.1. Lineage (NCBI taxonomy): Eukaryota > Metazoa > Chordata > Mammalia > Carnivora > Felidae > Panthera > Panthera leo. The sequence continues at coordinate 49,181,380 of NC_056695.1, read as the reverse complement.
TAAATGAAAATCAAACGAACTAACAGTAGTAGATGTACTACTGTTCATATTATAGAGATACCTCTCTTCATGACCACATGGAGAGTCTTTCTAGACTCCCTTGCAGTTAGTTAAGTGCCTTGTGACAAGTTCTGGGAACAAGCTGTGAGCAAAAGTGACCAGTCTTATGTAGGTAAGAATAAGTTCTCCATTCTCCATTCTCCCCATTCTCTCTCTTCCTCCACTGGCTAAATGTTCCAGTTGGCTTATCAAGAACACAGAAGCAGCCTGGATCCCTGAAATGCCACTTTAAAGAGAAGTGTTCTTCTATAATCCTATAAATGTGAGTCTTTTAGTGGGCCTGTATCCTGGGCTATGACCTTCACAAGTGCTTCTGAGTTTCTTTTCCCCTTTCAGTGAGGTGGGACGGCTAGAGAGGGCTGTAGTCGGGCATTTCCCTTCTCTCACATTGGCTAGGTTCCCTTGAGAACAAAAAGCTCTTGGAGTATTTCAAAATGGTTACTTTTACCCTCCTCCCTGCTGAAAGTGTGACAGAACTGTTCACTGATCTTCCCCTTGAGAACCTGGTGAGGTTCCTAGAGGTACAACTCACAAAATTAGAGGGGTACCTGGGTGGCTTAGTTGGTTAAGCATCCGATTTCAGCTCAGGTCATGATCTCACAGTTCGTGAGTTAGAGCTCCGTGTCGGGCTCTGTGCTGACAGCTCAGACCCTGGCACCTGCCTCGGATTGTGTCTCCCTCTCTGCCTCTCTCTCTCTCGCTCTTTCTCTCTTTCTCAAAAATAAACAGACATAAAAATTTTTTTTTTAAAAACTCACAAAATTGGGGAGGTTGGGAAGGGTGTTCCCTTACGGCTGGGCTCCCAGGAATTTGTAACTCTTAAGTCAGTCCACACCCAGCCTTCAATAGTTGATCAGTTAATAGTTTAAGTTTTCCTACCAGATCCTAGTTCCAATAGTTTCTGCTCCCAGTAAGCTGTGGTTCTTTATTTGCCTCTCCCTCCACATGGCAGGGCACTGATTTGCCCTGTGATCTCAATTATACGATAGATCTTGAGTTGTTGATTTTCAATTTGTTCAGCTTTTTCTTGTTGTGAGGATGACAGTAACAACTTCCAAACTCTTTACATGTCAAAGAGGAAACCAGAAATCTCCACAATATTGATTTTCATTGTTTACCAGCATGTCTTTTTCCCGCTTGAATGAGAACTATTTGTGAGAGCAGAAACCATAGTCCTTTTATCTCTGGATTCCCAGTAATCTGAACAGTGTGAGAATTCTTCAGGGCTCAATCATGGACCTTCTTATCTGCTCTTCTTCACACACTCACACACTCTCTAAGTTCTCTTCTCTATTCTTTTAGCTTTATGTACCACGCGGACAACAGCAAAAGTTATAACTCCAGTCAATCCAAATTCTCCTTCAAAACAAGCCAACTTATAGCATCTTAAACATAAAAAAGTTTAAAACTTAAGTTCCTGTGGCTAGTGCTAACCTGTTTGTCCTTTCCCCTTCTTGATCACAGTTAATGGCATCACCACCCAATTAGTTCCTCCAATCAGAAATCAGGCTCCTTGGCTCTTTTCTCTTCCTTACTAACTTCCTCCACATCTATGACACTAATGATGTATCCCCATTCCACTCCTCTTCATTTTCACCGTAATCAGCCTAGTGCAAGTCATCATAATTCCTACAAGTCTTTCAGAAAAGCTTCCTCACTGCTCGGTCCACTTCTATTCTCAGTCACTCTAGCCATAGAGCAGCCAGATTGATCTTTGTACACAAAGTAAATCATGTCACACCCATGTTTTAAAGTTTCCAATTATTTTCCTTTTATACTGACACAGATCCAAACTCTATTATTCTCTATAAAAACACTGCCTTCTCTGAGTCCTACCTCTGGAACCTCGTCTCCCACTACACTCCATCTTGCCCGCTGAATTACAGCCACACTGGTCCTCCTTGTCCCTCAAATCCTTTGCTACTTAAAAATGTTCACATAGGATGTTCCCTGTGCTTAAAACACTCCTCCTCTTAGCACTGTTTCCTATTAAAAGACTTCATAATCAAAGAGAAGTACAATATTAAATGGCTGTTTGATTCAAATGACTAAAATTTTAGATTTTCCTATTTCCGAGGTATATTTATTAGTATGTCACAACATGAATAAAATTGTTATTACATGAAAATTCAAAACAAACTAATCCAATTGATCAGTCTGATTAATCTGTATTTTAAAACTTTCTAACTCAATTTGATATTATGGTAGATATTGGGAACAAAAAGTTACATTAACAGTTGCATTACAAAGAATTTAACATTTTTCTTTCCTACTAGGCCCATCCTTCATTACTCAGGGACTTGTTTTACACTTTACATACAACCGACATTATATTGCCTTTATAGAAATTTTCCCTCATTTTGATGCTGATGCGAAAAAAAAATAGTGAAAAAAAGAGAAAGTAAAATTAAAATTATTTAATTTGTATAATAAGGAATTTCCGCAAAGGCTGAATGGAATGACACCTGAAACATGGCTCAATTGACTTTCTATGCCTTAAAACTGATTGAAAGTCAGAGTTGGACACACTGTTCTAGTTATACCTACAATTTCACATGAATTACCCATATCAAAATTAGTAAGTCTTCCTGTTATATTAAAGAACTACAAAATAAACTCCAAAAACACAGACTTCAAGAAACTTACATTATTATAGCTTTGAATGACCACAAAATGAGACTTCTATAAATTCATAAAAATGAAATTACTGTTCAAAAATTATCAGATGTTTAATACTATCTGATAAAATATCTACTTACTTATTCTACTATGAAGATGTGTATATGCAGTATGAAGAAACATAAGTCCTACTTTTTATGTATTAAATGAATACCTGGAATTCAGCTCTTAGAAATAATTTTAAGGATGAATGAATACAAAGTAAGCAGACAGGAAGTTGTCCCATTCAAATGGTAGCCAAAGAGAGAAAAAAATTAGATGACTCAGAAAGAAGTCTTAGAACTCGGGAAGATGAATTAGAAGAGAAGATTCACAAGTAATCCTGGTCTATGGATCAGAAAGGTAAAAGGAAAGCTTCTGGAAAATTATATACCAAAATTCTTCAGCATAACAGAAGTGTAAGATGAGGAAGGTAACTATTGAGAGAATCTACTGATTCTGAATTTTTAAAACGGCATAAATCACAGATCAGTAAGAAGAATTAGTTGCCCAAGATACTTTAATGGAAATAATGCCTAAAATCAAGAATTAAATTTTAAAACATCCAAAAGTGCAAGTCTTTTCTCCTACCATCTTCCTATCTAAAAACTCAAAGCAAATGGAATTATATTTATTACTGAAGTAAAGCTATGTCTTTTTAGGTTTGACTTCATCTTTGTTTATGCCAATCAAATGTCACTTTATTTCAATAATCAGAGATCACTGTTTAAAGTTATGACCAAATATTTTGTTGAATGCCCAGTGTAATCTACTAAATAATATAACTTAATCCTGATTACTTTCTGAAACTCACAAATAAGATACATAACTGAAGCAATTTAATACTGAAGCACATTTGGATCTAAGTATATTTTGATAGTAATTTTACTATTTTACGATGTTTCAGTACCTTAGAGAAAATCAGCAAAATAATGACATATGTCATTTTAATGCAACTTTTGATTAGAAAACAGTTTCCTAAATTCATTGCTATTCCTTGTAACACAGTATTCTTATGTCATAAAAGACAAAACATGTAAAAATCAGTTATGAAGAAATGTTTACTGAGTTCCTCCTACAGATAAGGCATTCTGCTAGATTCCAAAGATAAAAGAGTAGTCAAGACAAACACAGGTCTTGATTTCACCTAGATTAAATACAGCAATAGTTCCAAATTTAGACCTACATATACAGTAGTCTACCCCCTTATCCTCAGTCTCTCTTTCCGTGGTTTCAGTTACCCACAGTCGACTGTGGTCTGGAAGCAGAGGATCCTTCTGATGTATCCTCAAAGTCAACAGTCCTATGTCACAGGACCTATATCCTTCACCTCATGTTACCTCATCATGTATGCATTTTATCAACTCACATCATCACAAGAAGAGTATTGTACAAGATACTTTGAGAGAGAGAATCCACATTTACATAAATTTTATTACAGCATATTGTTATAATTGTTCTATTTTGTGACTAGTTATTGCTGTTTATCTCTTACTGTGCCCAATGTATAAATTAAACTTTACCATAGGTGTGTATGTATAGGAAAAAAACCCAGTAAATTTAGGGTTTATGTGCCATCCGCAATTTCAGACATCCACTGGGGGTCTTGGAACATACCTGCAGAAACGGGTGAGGGGAACTACTGTAAACTATTAGAAGTAGTATACTGCAACATAACCTTAGGTCGGTTGAAACTAAAACACTGACAAAATTTTAAATAAAATGCATCTGAGGTCATATAAAACGAATGAGGGGATTACCCTCATCCAGAACAAGACAAGAAGACATTTATCCTCCAGTTTGCATTAAAGGCAAACATGAACGTCTCAGAATATTTCATCTTAGGGCTCCTAATAGACATGTCATCCTCTCCTAGAGTTCATGTCACTTCTCAGTCTGCCCATTGCTGCAACCAAACCATCTTCTTCGTAAACATAACCCCCACTTTAAAAAAGCACAGAGGCTAAGTGTAAGAGCACGTCTCAGTAAGATGGCGATTACCATGGAGAGATTGGAACTTAATTAAATATGTGTGGTTCTCACATTCTCAAAGTTACTTCCACTTGCCAGTATAAATAATATTACTTGCACAAAGTTGAAAAGGCATGCGTGAAGAATTTTTTAAAGAATGTTTTCTATTCTACTAACAACTAAAATAAATGGACCTGACCTTGTTTTTAATGTTTCAGGTCAACGTGAGAATAAATTGCTGCACTTCCCAAAGTATGTTGATAACGTAATGAAATGTTCAGTGAAAACAGAATTCAGTGGTCAAATATGTCAACACTGTATGTTCTAACACCCTCTGGAGAACATTTAGACACTGAGAAGTATTACAATAAAGAAAACTCCTTGACCTTTTTTAAAAAGAACCTTTCCAAAACTATTTGACCAAAGGCTGAATTTGGGGGTTAATACTTCTTAATGTCCTCTGAGTTATTTTTGAAAGAAACACACCTTATACTATATTGCATAATTGGAGAAAGATGTTTTACTGGAAGAAAGACGTTTTACTGGACAAATACAGTTTACATTATTTATACTAAAACTGAGGGGAGAATTGCCTCTCTTCGTTTTTACTACCCTATAAACTGTCTTGTTTTCTTTTTAGATTTCCATGGGATAATTAAAGGTGAACGTGTCAAACTCATACCCTAACAATTTTCGTTTCTGAGGAGGAATATTCCAAGGGCAGCATTTTAACACATACTCTTCAGTATGCTATGCTATCAGAGAGAATATTGAGTCTGTACAGATCAGCTTACTTACGTCTGGGGCTCCTTTTCATTTTGCTGTTTTTGCTGGGGCTGAAGAACGTTATTTACCAGTTCAGTGATCCCACTAAAGGGAAACCACCTGTTTAAATAAGCAAATAATGTGACTGAATAACCAAATGAATAACAAGGTAGGTCAAATGTTTTCTTATCCACACTAATAAAAATACACAGGCACAAAAGCTACAGCCAATGGAAATGGGAGCTCCAGTTATCATCCAGGCAGTCAGATGTAGGGAAATTAAGTTGGAACACTTAACCAGTCCACAAGCAGGCAGCAAAAAACTACATCCGGTCAAAATGTGGATGAAGTAAGAAGCTGCAGGCAGCTCTCTTACAAGCCAGAGAGTCAGAAAGCAGAGGACACACTAGCTGCAGCCTATCCAGTATTAGGGTAAGCTAATACCATCCAAGGTGCGGGAAGCAGAATACGGCAAAGGTACAGAAATCAAGCCTACTGCACTCTGAATACATTTACTTACTGCGTCGGTTGTGGTTTGGGCTCTTCTTTGACCCTAAAAAGATAAGTTTGCACAACTGAGTGCACTGTACTAAGAAGAAACTTCTATCTACAATTTGTGGTCATATAAAAATGAAAAATGAGGTTTGTTACACACAAAAGGTTAGTGCTTTGCTACATATTGGAATTATACATGTCAACGAAGCTGACAAAAAAAAAAGAAAGAGTTGAATCACCTGTGCGTAATAGAGGACTGATATTAAAACTCTACCACTGCTTTAATGAGTCCATGATTTAGGACTCAAGTTCTCTGAATATTTTTATTAATACTGATACTGACGCTTTTAAAATACTTATTTTAAAGCACCATTTTAAACACAGTTACATTTGGTTTACTGAAGATAAATAGATTTCCTCTTTATTTTTTAAATTTCTTCCTTAATATAAATTGAAGTAAAAGCATATTTTAAATAAAATCTATAATTTTATAAATGTATTTTAAAAGCCTTCCAAATGAATTTAATTACTGCTTAAAGGAGCAGATAAAAAGGTTGGGGGTTAGGTATCCAATCTAACTAAAAACGGCTACTAACTATGTATATTAAATTTTAAATATTTATAAGCTACAGTAAATTATTCATATAAGATAGCAGACTAAAAATGCATTTAAACTATAATCAACTCAGTGCTTCACTGAAATAGCACTCGATACTTAAAAGTCAGAGAAAGATCAGACCCAAGGGTAGTAGATTCCTCTGAAATCTGGCTTCCCGCACTTTACCTAAAACTGGTCCTAGACCTATGACTAAACCTATGACCTATGTCCTAAACCTATGACTTGGTGACCAGTTTGTTAGCTTTTCCCTTCCTAAAGAAAGGCTAAGAATTGGTAACTGAAATTGGTTACTAAAATCTAGGACTTCCATAAGGAAATTATAGTAACACTGTGCATTAAATTATTTTTAGATCAAATGGATTTTCTTTTCCAGTGTGTTCCTATTTATAATGATATAAGCAATAAATGAAAAGGTATACCCTTATACATTTTTGTGTCCCAAATAATAAATATAATTGTTAATTATATATCTCTATATTAAACCACAAGGGAATCTCCTATGTTCTCTGCAAAAACTTCAAAAAGTATAATAGTTTTATCCTAGAGCTAAAGCCACATCATTTAGTATTTAACTATAGTCATAAAATGGATTAATAATAAAAGATTGTATTTAACACCAACTATCATATCAACAAGCAAACACAAAAAACTTATAGTGACCCTGGATTCTGTCTAGAAAACTTATTATATTTCCTGGAGAATAAGGTAAAAATCTCTTAACATTTTAGAACAAAATAGGTCCCAAAGAAAGGTTACCAGATCAGCTCATCATACTGGAGAACAATGCAAGATTACCCTTCACCAAACGATATGTATATAAAAACAATAAATATTTAAATAGATAAATATGTAAATGAGAAAAATATTGTTAAAGAATTCCTCGGTGATCTCTGCAAGGAATCATGTTGCTTTTAATTACTGACAAAAGTTTTCATCACAAGCAAATGGATATTAATCTACCAATCAGTTCCTAATTTCAAGATCTTAAAAAATTAACAGACAAAAATTTTAATTACCAATTTAGGAATTATTTCTGGGCTTTGTAAAATATCTACATATGAAATATACAAACATTTGCATCAGCTTTCCAAATAAAATGTGTATCATAATAAGGCAGTATAAAGATTTATCCTGTCAGGTGGCCAATATACACATGAAAAGATGTTCATCATCACTTGCTCTCAGGGAAATACAAGTCAAAACTACAATGTCACACCTGTCTGAATGGCTATAATCAACAACACAAGAAACAACAGGTGTGGCGAGGTTGTGGAGAAAAAGGAACACTCGTGCACTGTTGGTGGGAAGGCAAACTCTGGAGAACAGTATGGAGGTTCCTCAAAAATTAAAAATAGAACTACTCTACAATCTAGCAGTCACACTACTGGGTATTTGCCAAAAAAAATACAAAAACACTAATTAAAAGGGATATATGCACCCCGATGTTTACAGCAGCATTATCTACAACAGCCAAATTTTGGAAGCAGCCCAAGTGTCCATCAACAGATGAATGGATAAAGAAGATGTGGTGTGTATGTGTATATATACATATATATAATGGAGTATTATTCAGCCATAAAAAAGAATAAAATTGTGCCATTTGCAATACATGGATGGAGCTGGTGAGTATAATGCTAAGCAAAATAAGCCAATCAGAGAAAGACGAATACCATATGATTTCACTCACATGTGGAATTTAAGAAACAAGACAAATGAGCAATGTAGAAAGAAAGAGAGAGAAAGACAAACCAAGAAACAAACTCTTACTTGTAGAGAACAAACTAATGGTTAGCAGGGGGGAGGAGGGTGGGAGCATGGGTTAAATAGGTGATGGGGATTAAGGAGTGCACTTGTTGTGGTGAGCATCGGGTGATGTATGGAATTGTTGAATTGCTATATTGTATACTTGAAACTAATATAACACTATACTAACTAGCTGGAATTAAAAGTAAAACTTAAAAAGAAACAGATTCTTAATTATAAGAGAACTGATGGTTACCAGAGGCAAGGGGAGTGTTGTATGGAATTGGTGAATCGCTATACTGTACACCCGAAATTAATAAAACACTATGTTAAAAATTTTTATTTTTATCCTGTCTTTAAAAATGTCTGAATTTGAAAAATGTCTTGAAATGTCGGAATTTACCCACATTCCTTCATTTCAAAGTGTGTATGAGCAGCTTCCAGATTCCAGTCTGAGACACAAAGAGCTTGGAAATCATCACTCCCATCCTTACAACAAGCAAAGAGCTGAAAAAAACTGAAAATCAACAATTCTTCTTAGATCTATCAAAGAATTTAGGTCACTGAACAAATTGCTGCCCTGAAAACTAGGGAAACAGACACACGGATCCAGAGTATCACATTTTACCAAGAGTACAAGCCAAGGGGCAGAAGCCCACACCTGAAGCTAGCATCTGTAGAAACACTTTTAATTGACCAATTACTAGAGACTCAATGTGGACTGGACTGATAGTTTAAAATTCCAGGGGCGCCTAGGTGGCACAGTCGGTTGAGCGTCCGAGTTCAGCCAGGTCACGATCTCGCGGTCCGTGAGTTCGAGCCCCGCGTCGGGCTCTGGGCTGATGGCTCGGAGCCTGGAGCCTGTTTCCAATTCTGTGTCTCCCTCTCTCTCTGCCCCTCCCCCGTTCATGCTCTGTCTCTCTCTGTCCCAAAAATAAATAAAACACGTTGAAAAAAAAAATTTAAAAAAATAAAATAAAATTCCAAGGGGTCCCCGCCTTAGTTGTGCCACCACAATTCAATAAATATTATCTCCAGAAGCCCTACCAGTTGCTCACTGTGAAAATCAAAGAAAACTCTCCTCTTACCTCCAGCAAGAGAAGGGAAAAGTAACGATTATGAAATATTCCCAGATTTCTCTACTTCCTTAACAATCCTAAACTCAAGGGAAAATATTTTACCAAAGTCTAAACAATTGGAGTTCTACCAAAACCAAACAAGCTTGAGAAAGACAATTACCTCCTCTAGACTTTGATGTGGGAGAAAAAAAAAAAAAAAAAAACAACAAAACACCAAACTATATCCCCTCTAACCTTCAACATGGGGAAAGAGAAATATCAACTCAGGATCACCAAAAGACAGAGACTACTGAATGCTTCTCATATGTCAACACCTTACCACCAAATCAATAGAGTTCCTGAATAATGACAGGAGATTACAACTAAAAGAACTAAAGTAAAACCCTAGTTTGTGAGCATAATTTGTTCCAGATTCACGTTTGTAATCCAAAGAAGTCACACATCAAAGCGAATTTCAAGAACCATTGGCTCAGTTGCGATCATGTGATGTTCAGCAAATACTACCCGTATTGCAAGACGTCACTCATTTAACAAGTTAAAATTTATTAGATTATGTTTGCTCCCCTTTTGGAACACTCACAGAACAAACTACTTGGAATCCAATGTTTTACTATACAAGCTTTAGACACTATTTAGTTAAAAGTCTCTAGGGAAACACAAGGGAAAGGAAGTAAGAAAAAGAAAATACAAATAAGCACAACAGAGGAGAAGATTCTGGGAAGATGATGGAGTAGAAAGCAATAGAACTCTGTCTCCCTACTTGGACAACAATGGTAAAATTTGTCTTGTGTAACAATTTTGGAAATCTGGAGTCCAATGAAGGCTTTCCATTTCAGGAGAAGACTTGAACTACACACTGCAGTTAATTTTGGTCAACTCGAGCTCTTAGCATAGTATCAGCCACCCATTCCCCACCTGCCAGACCCAAGGCATGTTGCCGTGCACTCATTCCTAAAGCAACGTGTACACAGCTTCCAGGAGCAAGGGTAGGTAAAAAGGACTCTGTTCTCTGTGCTCAGATGGTGGACTACTGACCGCTTCTTATCTCAGAGGTGCAGACGAAAAGGTGGGTGGCTATTGTTGTCCCAACTTTTCATATGGTTGAAGCCCTTGCCCTCTGCCTAAGGCGATTTCCAGGATATTTAAGTGGCTAACATATATTCCTCTCTCTGTTGTTCCATTTTTCTTCCTTTGGGAGCCAGACATTAAAGACTGAAACATTCAAAAGCAACTGCATTTATGGGAGAAAGTAAAGTCACTACACATGCCCAGTGAAAGCATGGGCTTAGCAAAGACCTTAAATTTATAAGACAGGATAATCCTCAGCACAGAAACAGCCTACAAACAAACAAACAAAAAAACACAATAAAAGAAAACACTAACAGAAAACAACAAAATCTAGTGAAGAGGGAAAAATCTGAACCCCAGAGTACCACATTATTCGATTCAAATGTCCAATTTGCAATTAAAAAGAAATCATAAGGGATGTAGACCAACAGAAAAGTATTACCCATTCAAAGAAAAAAAGGATAAACAGAAACTGTCTCTGAAAAAGATCTGACAGCAGATCTACAAGACAAAGACCTGAAAACAACCATCTTAAAGATGCTCAAAGAACTAAAGGAAGGTGGGAAAAGTCAAGAAAATGTGTGAAATGTGTGAACAAAATGGAAATATCAATTAAGAGACAGAAAACCTAAAACAAGTGAAAAAGGAATTCTGGAGATTAAAGTACAATAACTGACAAAAAAAAATTCACTACAGGGATTCAAACTACAGACTAATATTCAAATGCTACTGTAGCAATGTATACATTCAATAAAATCTCTATCAAAACCTAATGTTTTTTATAGAAACAAAAAAACCCATCCTAAATTCATATGGAATCTGAATTCCTGAATAGCCAAAATAATCTTGAAGGAAAGGAGGGGGAGAGAGAGAGAGAGAGAGAGAGAGAGAGAGAGAGAGAGACAAAGCTGGATGACTCACGCATCTTGATTTCAAAACTTACTACACAGCTATAGATAATCAGTACTGGCATAAAGACAGACATAGACCAACAAAACAAAATAGAGAGCACATAAATAAACCCTCACATACATAGCCAAATGGTTTTTTGACAAGGGTGCCTAGACTATTCCATGGCAAAAGGACAGTCTGTTCAGCAACTAGTACTAGGAAAGCTGGATATCCACATGCAAAGAATGAAACCGGACCCTTATTTAACTTATACAAGAATTAATTCAAAATCAAAGAGCTAAATGTAATATGTAGAACTATAAAATTCTTAGACGATAACATAAGAGCAAAAGCTATCCAACACTGGATTTGTCAATGTTTTATTGGATATGACACCAAAGGCACAAGCAAAAAAAGTCAAAATAGATAAACTGGACTCACAAAAATCTTTAAATTTTCTGCATCAAAAGATATCAATGGAGTAAAAGGCAACCCACACAATGGATGAAAATATTTAAAATCATTTATCTGATAAGTGATTAATGTCCAGAATATACAGAGAACGCTTAAAACTTAACAACAACAAAAGAAAAGGAATCCAGTTCAAAAATAGGCAGAGGACTTGAATAGACTTTTCTCCAAAGATATACAAATGGCCAATAAGTACATGAAAAGATGCTCAACCTCACTAATCATTAGAAAAATGCAGATCTAAACTATTGGGAGATACGACCTCACACTCATTGGGATACCTACTATTGAAAAAAACAAAATAAGAGGTGTTGGTAAGGATTTGGAGAAATTGGAACCCTTGTGTATTGTTGATGGGAATGCAAAATAGTATAGTCACTGTGGACAACAGCATGGTGTTTCCTCAAAAGATTAAAAATTATTCTATGACCTAGCAATTCCACTTCTGGGTGTATCATAGGGTCTCAAAGAGATAGTTGTACACCCATGTTCATAGTAGCATTATTCACAATAGCTACAACATGCACACAACCCAAGGATCCATCACTAAATAAATGGATAAGCAAAACATAGTGTGTGTGTGTATATATATATATATAGGGGTACAAACTTAAACAGTTAGGAAATTCCGACAGATAACTACAACCTGGATGAAACTTGAGGACATTATGCTAAGTGAAACAAACCAGCCACAAAAAGATAAATACTGTATTATTCTACTTACATGAGGTACTTAGGGTAGTCGGATTCATAGAGGCAGAAAGAAGAATGGTGGTTGCCAGAGGCTGACGCGAAGGGGAAAATGGGGAGTCCTGTTTAATGGGTATACAGGTGCAGCTTTACAAAATGGAAAACACTCTTGAGATGGATAGTTGTGATGGTAGTATGTTATAAATGTATTTGATATCACTGATCTGTGCACTTAAAAATGGCTAAGATACTACATTTTATGTCTGTGCATGTTACCAAAATTAGAAATACTGGTCAAAAATATAAGGACAATAGAAGAAATTTTAGCCTCTGACACCACAGCTACACCAAACAGTAAATAGAGCCTAACTCCTAGCCAAGTAAATATAAAACCTAACACTAAAGGGCTCTCTACCTACATTCCTTTTACACAATAAACCTTGTCTAGTTTTCAACAAAATACAAAGCATACTAAAAGGCAAGAAAAAACACAGTCTGAAAAGACAAAGCAGAATCAAAACCAGACTCAGATATGGCAGAGATTTTAGAATTATCTTACTGGGAAGAATAACTATAATCTAAGCTATATGTATAATTATATCTCTATTAAGTTATATATATATATATATATTAAGTTATATATATAACTATAACTATATATATAAGTTATATATATTAAGTTATATATAACTATAACTATATATATGTTATATACATAACTATAACTATATATATAAGTTATATATATAACTATAATCTAAACTATAATTAGAGTCAAGGGCTCTAATGGAAAAAGTGTACAACACATAAGAACAGATGAGTTGTATGAGCAGAGAGATGGAAAGTTTAAGAAAGAATGAAAAGGAAATGTTAAAAATCAGTAACACTGTAACAGAAATGAAGACCTTTGCCTTTGAGGGACTCATCAGTAGACTGCACTCAGCTGGGGAAAATATCAGTGAACTTGAAGACATGTCAATAAAAACATTCAAAACCGAACGGCAGGGGTGCCTGGGGGGCTCAGTCGGTTGAGTGTCTGACTCTTGATTTCAGCTCAGGTCAGGATCTCATGGTTGGTAGGATAGAGCCCCACAGCAGGCTCCTCGCTGACAACACAGAGCCTGTTTGGGATTCTCTCTCTGTCTCTCTCTCTCTGCCCCTCCCCTGCTTGCGCACTCACACATTCTCACTCTCTCTCTCAAAATAAATAAGTAAACATTTTTTTAAAAACCCTGAAAGACAAAGAGAGAAAAGACAGGAATAGATGAAACAGAATGTCCAAGAACTGTGGGACAATTACCAAAAGGTGTAACATTTTGTAATTACCAAAGGGTATAACATGGAACACCAGTAGGAGAAGAAAGAAAGAAACACAAGAAATGTCTGAAGTAATGATAACTGGGAATTTTCCAAAATTAATGACAGACACCAAAGCTACACATCCATTAAGCACAAGGAATACCAAACAGGATTAATATTTTAAAAATGTACAACTAGGCAAATACTATTTAAACTGGGGGGAAAAAAAGGAGTAGATTTTGAAAGAAGGCAGAAGGAAAATACACATTTTACCTACAGAGAAACATATAAGAATTATACCAGACTTGTCTTCAGAAACCATGCAAGCAAGAAGAAAGTAGAGTGAAATATTTAAAGTATTGAAAGAAAAAAACCACCAACCAATAATTCTGTATCCAGTGAAATTATCTTTAAAAGGGCAGGTGAAATAAATACTTTCTCAGACAAGCAAAAATTAAGAGAATTTGTCATCAATAAACCTGCCTGGCAAGGAATATTAAGAGGAGGAAGAAAATGATAAAGGTTGAAAACCCACATCTACATAAAAATAAGAAGAACATTAGAGAAGGAATAAATGAAAGTAATATAAAATCTTTTATTTTTCCTATTCTTAATTGATCTAACTGGTAAGTTTCCTCTCAGTAATAACAATAACATCGTGTTTGGTAATTATAGCTTATGGATAAGTGAAATGAACGACAGCAAATTTTAAGGTACGGGAGGAAAAAATGGGGAATACTCTGTTATAAAGTACTTGTACTACCCCTGAGGTGGTATAATGTTATCTGAAAATAGACTTAGGTTAGTTGTAAATGTACAATGAAAACTCTTCAGCAACCGCTAAAAACATTTTTATAAATGAAGTACAATTCATATGCTGAGAGGAGAAAAAATGGAATCAAATCATATAAAATGCTGACTTTAAACAAGAAAAGGAAGAGAAATAAAGGAAGAAGAAGGAGAAGAAGAGGAAGAAGAAGGGGGGGAGGGGAGAAGAAGGGGGAAAAGAGGGGGGAGGAGAAGAAGGAGAAATAAAAGAACATAGGCAATGAATGGAATAGTTATAAATATAGTAACTATCAATCCAAATATATCAATAATCACTTAAATGTGAATATCTAAATATATCAATTAAAAGGAAGACACTGTCAAAATAGACTAAAAAACAAGCTAACAATGTGCTATCTACAAGAAACCCACTTTAAATGTAAAGCACCGATAGAATAAAAGTAAAGGAATGAAGAAAGATATACCATGCTAACACTAATTTTAAAAAGCTGAAACACTACATTATCTTCAAACAAAGTTAATTTCAGAACAAGGAATTTATCAGGAGATAAACAGGGACATCCCATAATGACAAAGGGGTGAATTTTCCAAGAACACATGATAATCCTTAACGTGTAGGTGCCTAACAACAGAGTGTAAAAATATGAGAGGCAAAAATTGATAGGCCTGCCACAAGAAACAGACAAAGCCACTGTTACAGTTAAAGACTTCACATTTCAATGAGTAATTGACAGATCCAGCAGACAGAAAATCAGTAAGGACACACCTGAATGACTAGCATCATCAATAAAATGTATCTAACTAACATTCTCTAATACATCACCCAACAGTACCAAAATACACGTTACTCTCAAGCTCAAATGGAACATTTATCAAGATATACCACATTGTGACCCTTACACTCTCTTTAACAAATTTAAAAGAATACAAATCATAAAAGTATGTTATGAGTTCACAATGAAATTAAACTAGAAATCAATAAAACTGTAGTGGAAAATCCAAAAATAGCTAGAGACTAAACAACACACTTTGAACTAACACCCGGGTCGAAAAAGAAGTCTCAAGAAAATTTTGAAGTATTTTGAACTAAATGAAAACCAAAAGCAATCTATCAGAATGTAAGAAAACTTTCACATTGGATGCAAAAGAAAGATCTAAAATCCATAAAGCAAGATTCCATCTTAGAAACTAGAAAAAGAAAAATGAATTAAATCTAAAGGAAAACAAAGAAAAGAATAAAAATAAGAGCACAAATCAACAAAATTTAAAATAGAAAACCAATAGTCAAAATCAAAACCTACTTTTTTGTGAAGACTAATAAAATGATGAACCCTTAGCTAGGCTAGTCAAGAAAAAGAGAGAAGACACAAATTACCAATATCAGAAATGAAAGACAGTCCATCACTACAGATCCCATGACATTAAAAAGATAACAAAGAAATATTAAGAAAAACTCTATGCTTAGAAATTCAATAACTTTGAGGAAATGGACCATTTCCTTAAAAGAGAACTATCTATAAAAGTTCGCACCAGAAGAAATAGGTAATCTGAATAGGTCTAACATCTATTAATGTAATTGAATCAATAGTTAATAACCTTGCAAAACAGAAATCACCAAAGACTACATGGTTCCATTTGTGAACTCTACCAAACATTTAAATGGGAAATAATACCAATCCTCTACAATCTCTTTCAGAAAAGGAAGCTAAGAGAACACTTTCTAACTCAGTCTCTTAGAACAGCATCACCGTAATATAAGAAACAAAGACATTGAAAGAAATGAAAATTACAGACCAGTATCTTTCACAAACACAAATGCAAGTATATTCAACAGCATATTAGCAAATCAAATCCAACAAAGTATAAAACTATTGTACACCATGACCAACTTGGATCTATCCCAGATATGCTGGTTCAATACTCAAAAATCAGTTAGCATAATCCATCAGTATCAAAAGGTTAAAGAAGAAAAATCATATATCATATTTGACAAAATCTAACAGCCATTTATAATAAAAGCTCTCAACACACTATGAATTGAGGATATTTCCTTAATTTTGGCAAACATAAAAAGCTACCACTAGCTTACTATCATTAAGTAAGTTGATAAAGTGTAAGTTTTAATGATGATAAGTAAGTTTAATGATGATAAAGTGTAAGTTTTCCCCTTAAGATCAAGGAGGAATTGACTACACAGATCAAACAAATTAATTTTTAGGGTGTTGGAACTGTTCTAAATGATATTGCATAGCTGTATACATGCTTATATCTATTTGTAAACACCCACAGAACTATATACAGCACAAAGAGTAAACCTTAATGTATGCACATTTTTAGAAATCAACCACAAGGGCAAGGGAATCCTAGGAAGAAATGCAGAATGTGACAAATGAATCCAAATCTGTTTGGAGAATGGATAACAAACCTCACTAACAAGGATTCAGAAAAAATTGCTGCCCTAAGTAACAATGGGACAGGTTATTTTAAGTAGATATTTCCAATGCTAAAGACAAAAAGAACTATATTTAAACATTGTACTCTAATTGGCAAATTTGTTTTCACACTGCACAGGTTAGCAACTCTGAAACTATTGTACACGTAGACAGGAGTTAAACAACTAAATAAATTCTAGATAACGAGAGCCAGCTTTCTCACTGTCATAAAAAAGAAGTTACAAATAAGAAAAGAGGAGGCTAAAATGAATGGACCCTGCCTACAGTGCTGGATTTAGAGTCAAAGATATTAGTCTGAAGTTATGCATGTTTACATTTTATAGGCAGAGATAACTGATGATGATGATGATGATGACAGATAGATACATAGATAGATAGAACTTATAAATGTAATTAATATACTAGAGCTAAAAACTCCCCAAAACTCCCCCAATGATAGGGTTTTCTTTGTTTGTTAGAATGGGTTGAATCCTTTCAATTCTAGTAAAAAATTATCAAATTGCAAACCATACAGACAAGTGGTAATGGACTTCTGTCAGCAGTCCTGAAAAGCTGAATCCTCAGGCAACGAAGAAAGCAAAGAAGCAAATTAACCCCAGAAGGCTCAAGAATTGGCAGCACCAGGTATCTCTAGAAATGGAGAGTAAAAGCAGGACTAAAAACAAGTTGAAAGTCTCTTGAGAACATAAGATAAGGGGGCGCCTGGGCGGCTCAGTCAGTTAAACATCCGACTTCGGCTCAGGTCATGATCTCACGGTTCGTGAGTTTGAGCCCCATGTTGGGCTCAGCGCTGACAGCTGGGAGCCTGGAGCCTGCTTCAGATTCTGGGTCTCCCTCTCTCTCTGCCCCTCCTTTGCTCATGCTCCGTCTCTGTCTCTCTCTGTCTCTCTCTCTCTGTCTCCCCCCCCCCCCACACACACACACACTTAAATAAACATCTAAAAAATGAAAAAAAAAAAAAAAAAGAACACAAGATTAGGACCCAGACTCCCTCACTCACTCCATGCCTCTCCCTAACCTCAGCAGAAGCTTAAACAAGCCTCTCTGGAGAGGGTAAAACAGAATGAATAAACTAGGGGATACCAGGCAGACGTGAGTCATAGCAGAGGCAATATACCGAACACAGACAAATTAAATGAAATCTTACATAATGAATGTTAAGACTCTAGCTTTTTCCCCAACATGGTCCCAGAGCATCAGCAGCCAGGCATATGCCCTCTTGCATGAAGTCCGCAAGATTCTGCTCTGAGAAATCTAATTTGGTCAAGAGGGAGGAACTGGGATCCCCAACAATGCAGCCCAGCTACCTCACAGACTATGTTATTGTTGATCTTAGTAGGGAACCAATATCTAAAGAAAGAGGAGGCTGAGGATATTATAAAAACATTAAAATTAAGCCCCCAAATATTTATAATATCAGAACCACAAAAATGTGAAGAAAGGGCAAAGAAAACAGATTACATAGTGAAAGACTTCTACTTTCTATTATAAATGTAAAATGAAATAATAAGACAGAACAGAGGCCATTTTCTCACAGCATCTACCTAAACCATCAGCACTTAAAGCTGCTAATAACACCACCTGCCCCCATCTACTCAGGATCCCCCTTTAATCTGTACCTCAGTCAGTCTGATTCTCTTTTAGTCCCTAAAAAGGGCTGTGCACCTTTCTATGCAAATATCTAGAAATATCCAGGGGAAAATATGAACATTTTCAATAACAACCACATAATTTCCTATTTAATGCCATTTATTTTTACATTTGTGTACATCTATAAATGGGCTAATTTTTTTTTCTTTTTGTTATTTTACTGAAAGCAACAGATCAGTGTATTAGAAACTAGGGCTCCTAGACTCTAGCTGTCACTGTCTTTGCCTATGAGAAGGAGCCACTCATGAAGACTTGGAATACTTATGGATAATGGGAGATAACATTCATCAAACCGTTAGTCAATAAGGTGGTTGTCAATGAACGCTGAAGTCCTTTCCATATTAGAGTTAGTCCACAAATGTTACATAATCGATCTGGATTATATATGTGGCAACTTTTCAGTGCCAAATTGTTTTCCCCCTGACACTAAAGATGTTCCTTCACTGCCAGATGGTATTTGCTCAGAAAATTCAAGCTTAATTTTTTTCTGAGTTATACACACACACACACACACACACACACACACACACACACACACAGGCTCTGCACTGAGCATGGAACCTGCTTAAGACTCTCTCTCTCTCTCTCTCTCTCTCTCTCTCTCTCTCTCTCTTGTGCCTGGGTGGTTCAGTGTGTTAAGCCTCATACTTTGGCTTGTGTCACAGTCTCATGGGGGTCACGATTTCATGTTTCATGAGTTTGAGCCCCCCATCAGGGTCAGCGCTGACAGAATCCTTGGATCCTCTGTCTCCCAGCCTCTCTGCCCCGCCCCATCTCTCTCCCTCTCTTAAAATAAATAAACATACAAAAAAAAAAAAAGACTTTCCCTCTGCCCCTCCCCAGCTCCTGCTCACTCACGTGCCCTCTCTCTCTCTCTCTCTCTATCTCTTTAAAATTTTTTTTAAAAAAGTAATTGTTTCTTCATATATCTTTTCCCAAACTTCTCTCACTACTCAAGGTTATCACTATCAGTTTGGGGTAAAAATCACTTTTCTAACCATTTTATGAGGAAAAGCAATTAACAAACTTTTAAAGTAACTCACCTTAAATTCCAAAGCATTAATTTTGTATAAAATAGCTGGTGAAGAATTGTCTCAGGAGAATTGAGGCAGACCTACATCCTATTTCTTAACTATGTTACCTGGTATTTATGTGATCACGAGCAACTTATTTAATTGAGCCTCTGTTTGTAATTTGTAAAACTGTGATAATTCTGGATAAAAAAAACTTAAAAGATTAAACAAAATAGGTGGAAAGTGCCTGGCACATAGTGCTTACACAATAAGTGAAAGTACACTTTTCAAAACTGAATTTCCTTTCAAAGCTAAATTCAAAATATTTAATTGTCTCTGACTTTAAAATATTTACAATTCATTTCTGTGAATATATTCTCCTAAGGAGAAGAAAACAGATGGATAGCAGAAAGGTTTGGAAAAGAAGCTTTTCATTGCCTATTTTTGTAACTTTTGCATTATATATTTGACACCACAAGTGAATAAAATTTAAATAAAAATAGTAAACCACTATAAATTAATAAAAATATTAATCAAATAAATTCAGTACATAAAGTCCTCATAACTTGATGTAAGTGAGTCCCCTGAATGCAGGGATTATGTCTTATTCATCTATGAGACTCAAGAATTTTGAACAATGCTGGGCATCTAGTAAACATTCAAAAACATCGGTAAGAATGGATGCATGGTTGAGACCTCCATCTACATTTTGTTCATATTTATGTGGTTGCAAAAATTAAGACTGAAAATGTCTCTATAGCTACCTAAATTACATAATAGAATATATTAACTTAATTAACTGTGCTATCGGGAAAGCCAAAATAACTGATCACCAAATGATACATTTAATGCCTATA
Source organism: Panthera leo (assembly GCF_018350215.1). Taxonomy (NCBI): domain Eukaryota; kingdom Metazoa; phylum Chordata; class Mammalia; order Carnivora; family Felidae; genus Panthera; species Panthera leo. Next base: position 49,160,809 of record NC_056695.1, on the reverse strand, counting down.
TATATATATATATATATATATATATATAATAACTGATCACCAAATGATACATTTAATGCCTATATATATATAATAGCCTATATATTATCCAAAAAATTTGTTGATTTGCCATAGCATCAAACACTTAAAAATAACTATCATTAATTTCTAGAGATTTATAGAGAAAAGTACATTCCCAAAAATCTAAAAAGTGCTCACAAAAAATAGGGTCATTACTTTTTACAACCAAGTAAATTATGAAGAATGAAAAACTATTTTTCCACAGTACATATAAGCATTAATAATTCAGAGTGAACAGGACAACAAATTATTAGAGGGTATCTATGTCTGATTAAGTGAACACACACACTGACGCAAATACACACATTTTGAAATGTCTTGGCATCACCACTATAACTCACGTAGCCTTGGGTCCAAAAGAAGTACTAAGCTATTATCTGGAAGACTAGCTCTAAGTTTTTTTTTTATTTCAAATACATAAGATTAAAAAATATAACCACAAAATACATCAAAATATTAATACCACTTTTATTAGAGTGCCAGAATTGTGGGTGATATTATTATTCTTGCCTCTATTTTCCAAATTTTTGGTAATGTAATTACACTTTCTCAGAATTAAACATCCATGATATTTTTAAGATATTATCTGGTTTAAAAAAGAGAAACCATCCAGTGTACCCTATGCTTATAGACAGCTTAAAAATTAAACAATCTTACACATTTAGATGTAAAATCCATTTTCAAAGTTCCCACGAAAGAGATTTACAGTTAGCATCACCTGTTCAGCAAGGGAACTTGTTAAACAAGTTCTTTCTGCCCTCATCACAATGACAGCGTTGAATAAGCTATATGTATAAGTTCTCGGATCCTTTGAAATCTTTTTTTGCAGCTGTCTGCGGGGGTCATTAGAGGAGAAACGGGGATATGATTCTGTACAGCTCTTGTGTGAGAGCCCGCATTTATTCTCCTTTCTTTCTCTTCTCTGCTATCAAATGGAGCACTGTCCAAGGGCAGTTAGCCAAACAGCCAGGTGAACTGCTCTAGTCACTCAGGCATTTGCACATGTCTAAAATACTTTATATCCCTTTATGATAAAATTATTCAAAACATAAAGAAAGGAAGGAGCAGCAATAAATCATGCTGGCATAGCACAGTTTATTTATTCCGAACAGGATGGCTGACAAAGGAACCTGCTGTCACAACATATGAGAGCACTTAAAATAATGAGGTTTTTCAGGGAAAAAAATGGAAAAAAATAAAGAAAAACACTAAGTGTCTGATTCCGTCCATAAGATACCCTCACACACACACACAAAAATGAAAATGAAGAGAGATTTGATGCGACATATTGGAGGTTAATAAAGAAACAACATCATCTCCCAATTTAATTTTGTCAGTTTTTATACAGAAGAGTACGGGCTCTGGAGTCAATCAGACAGGGAGTTTGAACACTGGCTCCAATGTTCACTACTTGGCAAGTTACTTAACCATTTTATAATCCATTTGTAAAAACAGAAACTAAAATAGCTACCTCATAAAGTGACAGTTAGGATTAAATAAAGTAATGAGAAAATGCATGGCACATGTTCTATTACTCTCTAAACTTTTCTATATGTTTGCAATATTATACAAACACATAATACAATGAGTGGCACATAATGGGCTCTCAGTAAATGTTGGCTCGCTTCCTTGTTACAGACATGAAAATTAAACCAGGGTTTTAAGTTAAAAAAAAAAAAAGGAAGGGACTAGAGGTCACCTCATTCAGACCTCTACCTCTAGGCAGATTTATCACATTAAATAAACATCATCTGATGACTTTCAGCACAAGGCTGTAAGAAGAACTTTTCTCAATACCTAAGAGAAAAGGATAAGTAGGAAACGAATGATCAAGTAAATCCGAAATTGACAAAGTTAGTGCTCGATATAAAAAGGAACCCGCATCTAAGGACCACTGCAGTTTAAATGTCTAAAACTTGCAAAGCCATAGTGATTAAAACAAACGAAACCTATAGAATAGTTAGTATCACAAATCAAGGCGGGGGGGGGGGGGGGGTGCGGGAAATGTGGTTCTGGTTGATGATATCACAGAGATTAATTCACTGTAAAGAAAAAGATGACATTACAGTTGAACCTTGAACAACAACAGTTTAGGGGTGGCAAGTTGTGCAGTCAACAATCAGTATATAACTTTTGATTCCTCAAAAACTTAACCAATCCCAGAAGCCTCACCAATAACATAAAGAGTCAATTAACATACATTTTATATATCATTATAAACTGTACTCTCACAGGAAAGTAAGCTGGAGAAATGAAAATGTTATTAAGAAAATCGTAAGGAAAATACACTTACTGCACTGTATTGTATTTATGGGAAAAATCTGCATATAAATGGACACACACAGTTCAAACCTGTGTTGTGCAAGCATCAACTGTGCTTAGGTATACAGCTTTCTGGCGATCTGTCTTATTATAGGGATCAATTTTTAAAACTTGAGAGGAAAAGAGAGTTACCATAATCACCATGATTTAAGAATGCAAGCTCTGGAGCCAGACATGCTAGGTTTATATCCTGATTTTACCACCACCTATGATACCATGGACAACCCCCTTCTCTCACTGGGCCAGAGATGACTCATTTGCAAAAATGGGGATTAAGACAATACATACTTCATGAAGTTGACGTCTGCATAAAATATAGACAGAAAAGTCCTGGTTCATATATGAAGTGCTCAACAATTACTGGTAGTGATACTTGTTTTTAAGAAGAAAAAGAGAAGGGGAAGGACAGTTTTAATATGCCTTTGAGACAACTCGTCTATCAGTTGTCTCTCCCTAGCTCAGAAAGTGGGGGGGGGAGGGAGGGAGGGAGGAAGGGAGGGAGGAAGGAAGGAAGGAAGGAAGGAAGGAAGGAAGGAAGGAAGGAAGAATCATTATCTCAATGAATTCCATTTCTATAAGATTTCAACAGAGAAATGAGTAAGGACTTCAGTATCTACTAATCTTTCAGTGCATTCCTCTTAGCCCAGTAACTTCCAAAGTAGCCTAAGGCCAGAGGAGCTGCAACAGAGCTGTAAATGCCCATAGGCTGCTGAATTACCCTTTGGAATCCCAGTGTCCACAGTGGCTTCACCAAATGAGGTGTTGAGTCAGTCATCCCAGAGTAATGCTGTTCTGGGGCTCATGCAAAGATTGTGATAGACATGCAAAGATTGTGATAGAATTCAAGGGCTTCTACTATAAATTAGATTTAGTTCATACCAACTCTTTCAAGGCTTTTTATATATGCTTCTAAAATTGATCACAACCATATGGAATGAGTCTTTAAATAAGTATCATCTGAAAGCAGTCAAGGCTAAAAGTAAATTTTCTATGCAGTGACATTCAAACATTTTCTAACTTGACCCACAATACATTTTACATACAGGAAATACCTTTGGATACATGCATACAATAAAATTTCATTAAGCAATACTAAGTGTATTGTCTTTTCAGTTTATATCGTTGTTCTTAATTGGTGGTTATACGTTCTCCCATTAATTTGTTTCATGACCCAGCTTGAAAAACACTCCTCTACAGTAACTAGAGATAGATTATACTTTATAACTTCAGGACAAATCCATATCTTCTAAGTTCCTCATGACTTTCAGAATATTCCTAAAGTTTAGGAGAGTGGGTTAAGACCTAAAAATAGCCAAATAACATGAGGTGCCTTTGTAATCACCTATTATACACGCAGACATGCCAGATTGCTGGGTCACCCTACAGGTTTCAAATCACTGTAATTCTTTATGCACAAGTCAGAAGAGGGAGGTTTTTAGGGCCAGAAGGGAAGTATAAGCATTGAGCAGAGAAAAGGAAATGAACTTTAAGTAGACAGAGAGAGAGGCAGGAGGTGTGGGACCTTCTGGGCTGACAAAGGAAGCAGAGAATGGAAGATAAACAAAGCCAGAGCCAGGAAAACGAGGAGAACCTGAAGCAGGAGGCTAACTGAAGCCAGAGCCAGAAGGGAAAGCAGAAACAGGCACATAAGAGGAAACAAGGCCAACACGAAATAATGTGCTATGCCAGAAAGGGAAAAAAGGCTGATGGCATTTGGCTACATCATGCATGAGAGCAGCAAGGCATGGGAGCTGTGCTGTTATGTGTGTTCTCTCGGGCTATCAGAGAACTAGAACTTCATAGGCAGCTAAAACTCTGTAGTTTAAAAAAAAAAAAATGTGGTCTTTATTATGCTCTATTAATTAGCACTTCTTTCCTACAAATAATTTTGACCTGTTTTTATTAAAAATGCTTGACTGAGTAAATAAACATATGTTCCTTATCTATTTGATAATCTTCTGCTACCAGAATTTAGAATCAATTTTAACTTCTGCCACATTGTTTTAGAATTCTTTAACAGATCCAAATGATTTCCTAGTTTCTCTAACACTTCACGTGTACAACTCTGCTATGGAAATACCTATGCTGTTTTAGCGGAAAAATACATTAAAATTAATACTACATGGAGTTGGGGCACCTGGGTGGCTTAGTTGGTTCAGTGTCCAACTCTTGATTTTGGCTCAAGTCATGATCCCAGGGTCATGGGATCGAGCCCCAAGTCAGCCTCTGTGCTGAGCATGGGGCACACTTAAGATTCTCTCTCTCTCACTCTGCCCCTCTCCCCCACTCACTCTCTCTGTCTAAAACGAAACATTAAAAAAAAAGATTAACACTATAAGGAGCTAACTTTTACTTATCTTTTTCATATTCTGTACTAAAAATAATTATCTCCAAGAGGTTTCAATAAATTGGTGATACAATTATACAGTGATTACCATTTAGCAATGTTTAAACGATATCTCTGAAAAATGACTGGATACAGGGGTGCCTGGGCGGCTCGGTTGGTTAAGTGCTGGACTCTTGATTTCAGCTCAGGTCACGATCTCACCTGCATTGAAATCGAGCACCACGCTGGGCTTTGCACTGACAGTGCAGAGCCTACTTGGGATTCCCTCTCTCCCTCCTTGCCCCTCCCCTGCTTGCACTTTCTCTCTCTCAAAATAAATAAACTATAAAAAAAAAAAAAGAAAAAGAAAAGTGACTGGATAGGTTTCTAAAAAATATTAGAAAATAACAAGAAACCAATTTGACAATAAATTTCATATTAAAAAAAGAAAATAACAAGAAATCAGTAATTACAAAACAAATTAAATGAAATTCAAATGGAGGTCAGACTTCAATTTATCAACATTAGTCAGACATTTACATTTATAAGCAGAACTAATTCACTACCTGGTAACTCACCAAAACCTACTCAAGCCAGTTCACCATTAAGCAAATGTACCATGAAACAAAATTTTTTAAAGGCCTATGCGGTATTAGCTATCATATTAATTAGTGAATACCTAAACCAATTGGCAGAGTATTATTCACAAATTCCAGTAACAAACAAGTTAACAAAATTACAAATACCAATTTAGATAATTAAATATTTCACAAAATAAAATTTATATAGCACTAATATCCTCAACAATTTTGATATTTAGAAACTGTCCTTAGTCAATTGACTTTTTATTTAAATAGGACATTATGAAAACTTTTTCCAAAAAAAGGTGGGTTTTTTTTTTCCCAAAAAAGTTTTTTTGTAAAAGAAAGAAAAAGATAAAAGTAAGTTCAACTAAAGATAAATTTCAGGGGCGCCTGGATGGCTCAGTCGGTTGAGCATCAGACTTCGGCTCAGGTCATGATCTCGCAGTTTGTGAGCTCGAGCCCCGCATTGGGCTCTGTGCTGACAGCTCAGAGCCTGGAGCCTGCTTCGGATTCTGTGTCCCCCTCTCTCTCTGCCCCACCCCTGCTTGTGCTCTGTCTCTCTCTGTCTTTCAAAAATGAATAAACATTAAAAAAAAAAAAAGATAAATTTCAGAGGTGCCTGGGTGGCTCAGTTGGTAACCCCTGACTTTGGCTCTGGTCATGATCTCACAGTTTGTGGGTTCGAGCCCCACATCAGTCTCTGTGCTGTCAGTGCAGAACCCACTTCAGATCCTCTGCCTCCCTCTCTCTCTGCCCCTCCCCGCTCATGCTGTGTGTGTGTCTCTCTCTCTCTCAAAAATAAATTAACATAAAAAAAATTTTAAAGATAAATTTCAGAAAAGCAATTTAGAAAAACCTAAAAGAGTAAAAGGTGCAAATACCCTACAATAAAATATACAAGCATATTCACTGCAACATGGTTTAAAGACAGAAATATTGAAAGTAACCTGCAGTAAGAGATAGATTACCAAAAACATTATTTTTGTTTGGTTGGTATGGTTTGGCTTTTTTTATTGAGATACAATTGACATATAACATTGTGAACTTTTAAGGTGTACAACATATTAATTTGATACATTTATGTACTGCCATATGATAACAACTTTAGTGTTAGCCAACATCTCCACGAAGTCACATCATTATCATTTCTTTTTTGAAAACATTTAAGATCCAATTTCTTAATAACTTTAATGTATATAATACAGTATTATTGACCATAGTCAGTATGCTGTGCATTAGATCCCCAGAACTTATTCATCTTCTAGCTGCAAATTCATACCCTTTAACAACATTTTCCCAGTTTCGCCACTCCTCAGCCCCAAGTATCTACCATTCTACTGTGTTTCTAAGAGTTCAGCTTTTTTATTTTTTTTCCTTAATGTTTTTGTTTTATTTTTTTTAATATGAAATTTATTGTCAAATTGGTTTCCGTACAACACCCAGTGCTCATCCCAACAGGTGCCCTCCTCAATACCCATCACCCACCCTCCCCTCCCTCCCACCCCTCATCAACCCTCAGTTTGTTCTCAGTTTTTAAGAGTCTCTTATGGTTTGCCTCCCTCCCTCTCTAACTTTTTTCCCCCTTCCCCTCCCCCATGGTCTTCTGTTAAGTTCCTCCTGATCCACATAAGAGTGAAAACATATGGTATCTGTCTTTCTCTGTATGACTTATTTCACTTAGCATAACACTCTCCAGTTCCATCCACGTTGCTACAAAAGGCCAGATTTCATTCTTTCTCATTGCCAAGTAGTATTCCATTGTATATATAAACCACGTGTCCTTTATCCATTCATCAGTTGATGGACATTTAGGCTCTTTCCATAATTTGGCTATTGTTGAAAGTGCTGCTATAAACATTGGGGTACAAGTGCCCCTATGCATCAGCACTCCTGTATCCCTTGGGTAAATTCCTAGCAGTGCTATTGCTGGGTCATATAGGGTAGATCTAGTTTTAATTTTTTGAAGAACCTCCACACTGTTTTCCAGAGTGCCTGCACCAGTTTGCATTCCCACTAACAGTGCAAGAGGGTTCCCGTTTCGCCACATCCTCGCCAGCATCTATAGTCTCCTGATTTGTTCATTTTAGCCACTGTGACTGGCATAAGGTGATATCTCAGTGTAGTTTGATTTGTATGTCCCTGATGAGGAGGTATATTGAGCATCTTTTCATGTGCCTGTTGGCCATCTGGATATCTTCTTTAGAGAAGTATCTATTCATGTTTTCTGCCCATTTCTTCACTGGATTATTTGTTTTTCAGGTGTGGAGTTTGGTGAGTTCTTTATAGATTTTGGATACTAGCCCTTTGTCGGATATGTCATTTGTAAATATCTTTTCCCATTCCGTCGGTTGCCTTTGAGTTTTGTTGATTGTTTCCTTTGCAGGCAGTTCAGCTTTTTTATTCCACATATAAGTGATATCATACAGCATTTGCCTTTCTCTGAATGACTTATCTCACTTAGCATTATGACCTAAAGGTCCATCATGTTGTCACAAAAGGCAGGATTCCTTCTTTCTCATGGCTGAATAATACTCCATTGTGTGTACACACACACACACACACACACAACACACCATCTTCTTTATCCATTCGTCCATTAATGGGCACTCAGATTATTCCCACATCTTGGCTATTTTGAGTAATGCTGCAATAAAATTGGGAGTGCAGCTTATCTCTTCAATATCCTGTTTCCATATCCTTTGGATATATACCCATATGCTGGATCATATGATTGAACCCCCATACTATTTTCCATAGTGGCTAAACTAAATTACATTCCCATGAACAGTGCACAAGAGTTCCCTTTTCTGCACATCTACATCCACCACCACTTGTTATCCTTTATTGTCTTAAGTGGACAGGGGGTACTTAAAACAACACACATTTGTTCTCTTACAATTCTGAATGTCAGAAGTTCTACATCACTTGCACTGGGCTGAAATCAAGGTGTCAGCAGGGGTGTCCTCTCTCTGCAGACTCTAGGGGAAAATGCATTCCCTTGCATTTTCTAGCTCCTAGAGCTGTAGTCCCTTCATTCCTTGGTTCATGATCCTTTACGCCATCTTCAAAGCAAGAAGCATAGCATTTTGCTTCACCCATCACCATTTTCTCCTCTAGTAGAATCTCCCTCTGCCTTCCCTTGGTAAAATACTTATGATTATATCATTGGGTCCACCTGATCAATTCAAGATACTCTTCCCATCTCAAAATTCTTAACTTAATCATATCTGCAAAGTCCCTTTTGCCATATAAGGCAACGTATCATACACTCAGAGAGTCCAGAGATTATAAGATGGACATATTAGGGGGGTATTACCCAGTCTACTACACGGGGCAAGAGAGAGCTCTTTTCTTTTTGATGATAGCCACTCTAACAGGTATGAGGTAGTATCTCACTGGGGTTTTGATTCTCATCTCCCAACGATTAGCAGTGTTGGGCAGCACCTCTTCATAGACATGTTGGCCTCTCGTACGTCTTCTTCAGAAAAAAAAAAAAAAAAAAACATCTATTCAGGTCCTCTGTCCATTTTTTAATCAAATTGCATTTTTGTTATTGAGTTGTATAAGTTCTTTATATACTTGGGACATTAACACCTTATCCAATATATCGTTTGCAAATATTCTCTACCATTCTATAGGTTGCCTTTTCATTTTTATTGTTTCTTTTGCTAAGCACAAGCTTTTTGGTTTTACGTAGTCTAAACTTATTTCTTTTTACTTTTATTGCTTGTGCTTTGGTGTCATATCCAAAAAAATGATTGCCAAGACCAATGTCAAGGAGTTTACCACCTAATTTTTCTTCTACTTTTATGGTTTCAGGTCTTACATTCAAGTCTTCAATCCATTTTTAGTTGACTTTTGCATATAGTATAAGATAGGGGACCAATTCATTATTTTAAATGTGTCTGCCCAATTTATTAAACAGATTATGCTTTCCCCATTGTATATTCTTGGCTCCTCTGTTGTAAATTAATCGCCCATATACACATGGGTTTATTTCTGGGCTCTTTATTCTGTTTCATTGATCTGTGTGTTTGTTTTAATGCCCATACCATACTGTTTTGATAACTGTCATTTTGTAATATATTTTGAAATCGGGAAGGGTAATGCCTCCAGCTCTGTTCTTTCTCAAGATTGATTAGGCTATTTTTGTGGTTCCATATATATTTTAGGACTGTTTGTTCTATTTCTGTGAAATGTGCCATTGGAATTTTGATGGAGATTACACTAAATCTATACATGGTTTTGGAGAGAATAGACATTTTAACAATATTAATTCTCCCAATGCATGAGCACAAAATATCTTTCCATTTATTTGTGTTTCCTTCAATTTCTTTAATCAATGTGATACAATGATCATTGTACAGATCTTTCACCTGTGGGTCAAATTCATTCCTAGGTACTTTATTCTTTCTGATGCAGTTGTAAATGGGATTGTTTTCTTAATTCCTCTTTCTGATAGTTCATTATTCGTGTATAGAAACATGAGAGATTTTTGTATATTGATTTTGTATCCCACAACTTTTCTGAATTAATCAGTTCTAATAGGTTTTTCATGGATCTTTATCATTTTCTATATATAATACGTCATCTTCAAATAGAGACGATTTTACTTCTTCCTTTCTTATTTGGATGCCTTTAATTTCTTTTCCTTAGCCTGATTTCTCTGGCTAGGACTTCTAGTACTTTGTTAAATAAACGTGCAGAGTTGGCATCCTTGTCTTGTTCTTGATCTTAGGTGAAAAGCTGAAAGTCACCACTGAGTATTAGTTATGGGCTTGTCGCATACGATTTTTATTATTTTGAGGTATATTCCCTCTATACCCAGTTTGTTAAGAGTTTTTATCATGAATAGATATTGAATTTCATCAAATACCTTTTCTACATCTACTGAAATGATCATGATTTTTATCCTTTATTTGGTTAATGTCATGAATCACATTTATTGACTTGCAGATATGAATAAATTCTTGCATCCCTTGAATAAATCCTACTTCCTAATGCTGTATGATCCTTCTAATGCACTGTTGAACTTGGTGTACTACTATTTTGTTAAGAATTTTTCCATCTATGTTGATCAGGAATATTGGGCTTATTTTGTTTCTTGTAGCATCATTCTTGTTTTGATATCAGGGTAATGCTGGCCTCATAAAATGAGTTTGGAATTACTCCCTTCTCTGTATTTTTTGCAAGAATTTAAGGATTGGTATTAATTCTTTCTTAAATTTGTGGTAGTTGGACTTTCGTTAGTTGGGAGGCTTTTGATTACTGATTCAATCTCCTTATTTTCAGATTTTTTTTTTGTCCCTCTGTGTTCATCGGCTGTGTTGCTTAAATTCCACATATGAGTGAAATCATATGATATTTGTCTTCCTCTGACTGCCTTATTTCACTTGGCATAATACTCTATAGCTCCATCCACGTTGTTGCGAATGGCAAGATTTCATTCTTTTTTATGGCTAAGTAATATTCCATTGTGTATATATACACCACTTCTTTAGCCATTCATCAGTCGATGGGCATTTGGCCTCTTTCCATACTTTGGCTATTGTTGATAATGCTGCTATAAACATCAGGGTGCATGTGTACCTTCCAATCAGTATTTTTGTACCCTGTGGATAAATACCTAGTAGTGTAATTGCTGGATTTGTAAGATAATTCATTTTTAACTTTTTGAGGAACTTTTAACTTTTTGAGGAACTATTTGAGGAGATACTGTATTTCACAGTAGCTGCCCCAGTTTACATTTCCACCAACAATGTAAGAGGGTTCCCCTTTCTCCATATCCTCATCAACATCTGTTGTTTCCTGTGTGTTAATTTTAGCCATTCTGACTGGTGTGAGGTGGTATCTCATTGTACCTTTGATTTGTATTCCCCTGATGATGAGTGATGTTAAGCATCTTTTCATGTGTCTGTTGGCCGCCTGGATGTCTTCTTTGGGAAAATGTCTATTCATGTCTTCTGCCCATTTCTTAATTGGATTATTTGGTTCTGGGGGATGCTGAGTTTGGTAAGTTCTTTATAGATTTTGGATACTAACCCTTTATTAGATATGTTATTTGCAAACATCTTCTCCCATTCCAAAGGTTGCCTTTTAATTTGTTGACTGTTTCCTTAGCTGTGCAGAAGGTTTTTATTTTGATGAAGTCTCAATAGTTTACTTTTGCTTTTATTTACCTTGCCTCAGGTGTCATATCTAGTAAAAAGTTGCTAAGGCTGATCTCCTCCAGGATCTTGATGGTGTCCTATATCACATTTAGGTCTTTCATCCATTTTGAATTTATTTTTGTGTATGGTATAGGAAAGTGATCCAGTTTCATTCTTCGGCATGTTGCTGTCCAGGTTTCCCAACACCATTTGTTGAAGATACTGTCTTTTTTCCATTAGATAGTCTTTCCTGCTTTGTCAAAGATTAGTTGATCATACGGTTGTGGGTTCATTTCTGGGTTTTCTATTCTGTTCCATTGATCTATGTGTGTGTGTTTGTGCTGGTACCATACTGTCTTGATCACTATAGCTTTGTAACAGCTTGAAGTCCAGAATTGGGATGCCTCCAGCTTTGCTTTTCTTTTTCAAGATTGTTCTGGCTATTCAGGGTCTTTTTTGGCTCCATACAAATTTTTGGATTATTTATGCTAGTTCTGTGAAAAATACGGTTGGTATTTTGACAGGGATTGCATTAAATGTGTAGATTGTTTTGGGTAGTATATACATTTTAACAATATTTGTTTTACCAATCCATGAGAATGGGATGTTTTTTCCATTTCTTTGTGTCATCTTCAATTTCTTTCATCAGTGGTTTATAGTTTTCAGAGTACAGATCTTTTACCTCTTTAGTTAGGTTTATGCCTACATTACCTTCCAGGTTTTGGTGCAATTGTAAATGGGATTAACTCCTTGATTTCTCTTTCTTCCACTTGATTATTGGTATATAGAAATGCAACAGATTTCTGTACTTTGATTTTTGTATCCTGTGACTTTATTGAATTTGTGTATCACTCCTAGCAATTTTTTGCTGGAGTCTTTTGGGTTTTCTATAGAGTACCATGTCATTTGCAAATAGTGAAAGTTTGACTTCTTCCTTGCTAATTTGGATGACTTTTATTTCTTTGTGCTGTCTAATTGATGAGGCTAGGACTTCCAGTACTATGTTCAATAACAGTGGTGAGAGAAGACATCCCTTTTTCCTGACCACAGAGGAAAAGCTCTGTTTTCCCCCATTGAGGATGATATTAGCTGTGGGGGTTTTGTATATAGCCTTTATGACGTTGAGGTATGCTCCCTCTATCCCTACTTTGTTGAGGGTTTTTATCATGAATGGATGTTGTACTTTGTCAAATGCTTTTTCCGCATTTATTGAGAGGATCTTATGATTTTCCCTTTCTTTTATTTATGTGGTGTATCACGTTGATTGATTTGCAAATACTGAACCACACTTACAGCCCAGGAATAAATCCCACTTGATTATGATAAATGATTCTTTTAATATACTGTTGGATTTGATCTGCTAGTATTTGGTAAAGAATTTTTGCATCCATGCTAATCAGGGATATTGGCCTGTAGTTCCCTTTTTTAGCGGAATCAGAGTAATGCTGGCCTTACAGAATGAGTTTTGGAAGTTTTCCTTCCAATTCTATTTTTTGGAACAGTTTGAGAAGAATAGGTATTAACTCTTCTTTAAATGTTTACTAGAATATACCCACGAAGCCATCTGACCCTGGACTTTTGCTTATTGGGAGATTGATTAGTGATTCCATTTCTTTGCTGATTATTGGTCTGTTCAATTTTCTATTTCTTCCTGTTTCAGTTTTGGTAGTTTATATGTTTAGGAATTTATCCATTTCTTCCAGATTGTCCAACGTGGTGGCATATAAATTTTTCACTATATTCTCTTATAATTGTATGTCCGTGGTGTTGGTTGTTATTTCTCCTCTGCATTTGTGATTTTATTTATTTGGATCCTTTCTCTTTTCTTTTTGATCAGTCGGACTGTGGGTTTATCAATTTTATTAACTTTTTCAAAGAACTAGCTCCTGGTTTCATTGATCTGTTCTACTTGTTTTTTTAGTTTCTATATCATTTATTTCTGCTCTAATCTTTATTATTTGCCTGCTTCTGCTGGCAGTTGTTGTTCTGTTTCTAGCTCTCTTAGGTGTAGGGTTAGGTGGTTTGAGATTTTCCTTGCTTCTCGAGATAGCCCTGTATTGTTATATAGTTCTCTCTTGTGACCACTTTTGCTGCATCTTAAACCTTTTGGACCTTCATGTTTTCATTTGTTTCCATGTGATTTTTTATTTCTTCTTTAGTTTCCTGGTTTACCCATTCATTCTTCACTAAAATGTTCTTTAACCTCCATGTATTTGTGGCATTTCTAAATTTTTTCATAGCACTGTGGTCAGAAAAGGTGCATGATATAATCTCAATTTTTTTTTTGACATTGTTGAGGTCTGATTTGTAACCCAGTATGTGATCTGTTCTGGAGAATGTCCCATGTACACTTGAAAAGAATGTGTATTCTGCTGCTGTAAGATGAAATGTTCTGAATATCTCCATTAATCTATATGGTCTGTCATTCAAAGCTATTGTTTCCTTGTTGGTTTTCTGTTTAGATGATCTGTTCATTGATGTAAGTGGGGTGTTAAAGTCCCCTGCTATTATGGCATTATTGTTATCAATGAGTTCCTGTGTGTTTGTTATTAACTATTTTATATATTTGGGTGTTCCAAGTTGGGGACATAAATATTCACAATTGTTAGATATTCTTGTTGGATAGACCCCTTTATTATGATATAGTGCTCTTCTTCATCTCTTGTTACAGTCTTTCATTTAAAACCTAGTTTTTCTGATATATGTATGGCTACTCTGGCTTTCTTTTGACATCCATTAGCATGATAAATGGTTCTCTACCCCCTGACTTTCAATCTGCAGGTGTCTTTAGGTCTAAAATTCGTCCCTTGTAAGCAGCATATAGATAGGTCTTGTTTTTTATTTATTTATTTTTTATCCATTCTGACACCCTTTGTCTTTTCATTGGAGTATTTAGTCCATTTACACTCAGAGTGATTATTGATAGATATGCATTTAGTACCATTTTTTTATTACCTGTGTTTTCATTGTTTCTGGAGATGTTCTCTGTTCCTTTCTAGTCTTTGTTGCTTTTGGTCTTTCATTCCCACTCAAGTCCCTTTTAATATTTCTTGCAGGGCTGGTTTAGTGGTCACAAACTAGTTTTTTTTTGCCTAGGAAACTCTTGATCTTTCCTTCTATTCTGAATGATAGGCTTGCTGGAAAGAGTATTCCTGGCTGCCGATTTTCCCCATTCAGCACATTGAATATATCATGCCATTCCCTTTTGGCCTGCCAAGTTTCTGTGGACACGTCTCCTGCTAACCTTATTTGTCTTCCCTTGTAAGTTAAAGACTTCTTTTCTCTTGCTGCTTTAGGATTTTCTCTTTATCATTATATTCTGAAAATTTAATTATAATATGTCTTGGTGCTGGCCTGCTTTTGTTGATTTTGATGGGAGTTCTCTGTGTCTCTTGGATTTGGATGTCAGTTTCCTTCTCCAGATTAAGGAAGTTTTCAGCTATTATTTCCTCAAATAATCGTCTGCCCTCTTTTCTCTCTTTTTCTGGGACTCCTACGATACAAATGTTATTATGTTTGATGGAGCCACTGAGTTCCCTAACTCTACTTTTGTGATCCAAAATTTTCCTTTCTCTCTTGTTCAGCTTCATTATTTTCCATAATTCTATCTTCTGTATCACTTATTCGTTCCTCTGAATCTTCCATCCTTATGGTCATTACATCCAGTTTCACACCTCAGTTACTGCATTTTTCATGTTGGCCTGATTATTTTTTAGCTCTTTTATCTCTGCAGTAAGGGTCTCCCTGATGTCTTCCATGCTTTTGTCAAGCCCAGCAAGTATCCTTATGGTTGTTGCTTTAAATTCTGGATCAGACATATTACTTATATGTGTTTTTATTAGATCCCCAGTCATGACCTTTTCTTGTTCTTTCTTTTGGGATGAATTCTTCCATCTTGGCATTTTGTCTAGGCCCCTGTCTTCCATATGTTAGGAAAGCCTGATATGTTTCCTGCTCCTGAGAGTAATGGCTTTATAAAGAAGAGGTCATATAATGTCCAGGGCATGGCATTTTAGGAAGTGTCTTTGGCTTGTGCTGTGTGCACTCTGCTGCTGTGGTTTTTAGTTCTGTTTTGTTTTAAGTTTTATTTATTTTGAGAGAGAGTGTATGCGTGCATGAGTGAGGGAGGAGCAGAGACAGAGAAAGAGAAAATCCCAAGCAGGCTCCATGCTGTCAGCAGAGAGCCTGACACAGGACTCAATCTCACAAATCATGAGATTGTGACCTGAGCTGAAATTAAGAGTCCAACACTTAACCAAATGAGCCACCCAGGCACCCCTCTGCTGCTGTGCTTTGGCTGCTCTTTCCTTCAGTTTCTCAGAGTTTGCAGAGTTTCTCCTTGCCTGCAGTAGGGAGCGTTTGGACCTTCACCAAAGTGCTGCTGATTTTAACTAGGTGTGGTCTGGTCTGCTTATTAAACAAGACCTGATGGTACTTTCGCTAGAACTAAAGCTTTGCAAAATGCTATATGATCAGTAGACATGGTACATGCAGGGTTCTGTGCTGGTCTTCTGGAGGAGGAGCCCGCTGTGCTGGGCCTAGTCACACTCGCCCAAGAAGAGCAGTATCAGCAGAGCGCAGTGGAGAGGGACTTGGTATAAGCAGGTTAGGCAGTCAGTGTTGGCACAGTGCTGTTTACTGAAGTTGGTTTATGCTGAGGGGAGGGGGAGAGAAATGGTGCCAGCCAGTTCCTTTGTCTCCAGAGATGGGAGTAGGTGCTTGCTGTTTTCAGGGAAGCACTTTCAGAGGAGAAGATCATTTCTCTCCAAACATCACAGGCATTTTTCAGATAGCTGATTTCACACTGTCTCTGGGTCACTGCCTACCTGGAGCAACACAGCACACCTTGGGCTATACCCTAGCCAGGCCCGCTGACTTTTAAAATTCCAAACTTTAGTGACTTGGTGTGCAGGAGCCTGTTGCACTGGGACGGATGCAGGTTTGATCCAGAAGGGCTGTCATGACAAAGCTCAGTGGTCTGGGATTTGCAGCAAGCAAGTTAAACAGCCAGTGTCCCAGTTAACTGCCCCTCAGCAGGTGTCTCTGCACCTATGCTGAGGGGTAAAGGAGGGAAAGGGCACCCACCAGCTCTTTAGTGCCCAGAGAGGCAATGCCACCTCTCACAGATGCACTCCAAAAAGTACAGTCTCTCCCCATGCCCCTCAGGCAATCCTCAGACCACACCATCTGCCCCAGGGTTGTTTGCCTGTCTCCTGTCCAGGAGCACTGCAGCACCTCAGGTCTCTATCCCAGCCAAGCCTGGGGACCTCTGAAACTCTAGTCCTTGAGCTCTGCTGGTTGCAAAAACTCACAAAACCCAGTCCCTCTCATCTTCCCAGACAATGGCTTTGGGGAAGTGTTCCCTTTTTGTATATCCTTGTGCATTCCACTCTCTCTCACCTTTCTCCATGACCAAGGCTCCCTCCCCTCCACAGCACCTCCATTGTGTTTCTCCCCCAAACCACATCTCCACACTTCCTGCCTTTCTTGAGATGACCTCTTCTCTCCCTCTAGTTTTGCAGTTTGTTTTATCAGTCTTCAAGTCGATTTCTTTAATATTTGGAATGATTTGATAGTTATCTACCTGTGTTCTAGGATGAGGAATGCCTAGGGTACTCCTACTATGCCACCATTTTTGTCCATTTTTTAAATCTTTTTCTTTAAGTTTATTTTGAGAGAGAGAGACAGCACATGTAAGCAGGAGAGAGAGAGAGAGAGAGAGAGAGAGAGAGAAGGAGAGAGGGAGAGAGGGAGCATCCCAAGCAGGCTCCGCACTGTCAGCACAGTGCCTCAACAGGATTCAAGCTCACAAACCATGAGATCATGACCTGAGCTGAAATGAAGAGTTGAACACTTAACCAAGGGGCCTAGAGGCCCCCAATCTATTTTTTAAAACGTTCTTAGTTTCATGGAACTTTTTGATTGTCTTTTTAGCTTCTATTTCATTTTTTTCTGCTCTGATCTATGTTAATTTTTTCCTTCCACTAACTTTGGGCTTAGTTAGTTCTTTTTCTGGTTCCTCAATGTATAAAGCTAAGTGGTTTATTTGAGCTCCTTTTTGTCTTAATGTAGGCATTTGTCACTATGAACTTCCCTCTTCCAACTGCTTTAGCTGCATCCCATAAGTTTTGATATGCTGCATTTCCATTTTCATTTGTGTCAATATATTTTTTATTCCCTTTTGATTTTCTTCGACCCATTTGTTGTTCAGTAGCATGTTGTTTAATCTCCACATTTTGTGAATTTTACAGTTTTCTTCTTGTAACTGATTTCTAGTTCCATATTATTGTGGTCAGAAAGGATGTTTGCAATGATTTCAGTCTTCTTAAATTTACTAAGACTTCATTTGTGGCCTAACTTTGGTCTATCCTGTAGAGTGTTTCATGTGCACTTGAGAAGAATGTGTATTCTGCTGCTGTTGGATGGAATGATCTGTCTGTTAGGTCCATCTGGTCTAACACATAGTTTAAATCCAATGTTTCCTTTATTGATTTTCTGTCTGAATGATCTATCCATTGTTGAAAGTGGTGTACTGATGTCCCCTACTATTACTGTATTGTTATATTTCTCCCTTCAGGTCTATTAATATATATTTAGGTGCTCCTTTTGCTACTTTAAGATTCTGTTTTTCCCTTTCCTTCCCAAACCACAATAGAGAATATCAAAGATAGCCAACTTCCTCATTATACCTGATTTCTGATATTTAGTCAGTTCTAAATCAGGTATTTCCACTACAAAATTTCCCTAATCTGTTCCACCTTCTTATACTACACATACGCACGTGCACACACACACAAACACACCACAACTTGTATTTCACCAGAACTGTTAAACATGCCTGTTAATCAAGCAAACTGTACCTCATAGTAAATGCTGTAGTGTACTGCCCACGTCTCTCTTCAGGATGAAGGCATTGCAATCCCCCAATACTGTCAAGGGTATTACCTACTGGCAGCTTATAATGGAACCATACTGTCAAGAGTATTACCTACTGACAGCTTAAATGGAATACCTCCCCCAGAAACTTCCCTCAGCTGAAGGAGCTGCCTCATACAAATTTATGAGCCTCCCCAGAGGCAGTCCACATCCCGTGACCCATGGACAAGAACATACAAAACCCCAGCTCCTCTGCCTCAAGTCAGGGCAATGCTGATGGGTCAGCCCACCTCCAGAACTCCCATTGGGATTGCTGAAAGCCTTTGTTGCAACTGCATCACAGTACTCCTTCTCTCTCTCCCTAGTTCTGCTTCCTTCACTCCCAGGTATTACCAACAGCACTCTCCAATAAACTTCCTGCAGTCCAATCTCCACCTCAAAATCTATTTCCTGGGAACCCAACCTAAGATAGACTTTCACTGCTCTCCTCTAGTGATTCTGCCACTATGTCATCAAAACTGGATTTTCTTCTTGAATCATATCTATGTTCTCTTTCTCAATGCCATTTTCAAGGAATTCTATTTCACCACTCTATGTAACTCGCTTCCCTTGCCCCCTCATCAGTTAGCATTTAACTTCATAAAGGTGACTGGAAAAGCATTCGTAATTCCCCTAAATCAAGGACATAATTTGAAGTCAGTTACTCTTTATTGGAATATAATATACTTGAGAAAAGTATGCAAATCATATGTGTACAACCCAGCTAAGTTTTACAAAGTGAGTACACCTGTTTAACAGCACCAAATCATGAATTAAATTATTATCAGTGCTCCACAAGTCCTCTTTCTGTTCTCAGTCATTAACACTTCCTTAACTACTTTACTTACTTCAAATAACTCTAGGTTAATTCTGTTTTTGAACTCTATATAATCTCTTGAATCTGGCTTCTTTTATAAACATTATGTCTGTAAAAGATACATCCTTGTTTCTGGTACTTCTTGTTCTTTCACTTGTATTACTATTTGGTTTACCATGCATGTATCCATTCTATAATGAACATTCAGGTTGTTTCCAGTTTGGGGATCTTAATAGGTCAAACAATGGCCCTAAAGAGATGTCCGTACCTTAATCCTCAGAACCTGTAAATATGTTATCCTATGTGGTAAAAGGAACTTTGCTGATATGTTTAGGTTAAGGATGTTGAGATGAGAACATAATCAACTATACTGGTGGGCCAAATGTCATCACAAAGGTCTTTAAAAGAGACCTTTAAAAGAGATGCAAGAAAGTCAGGAAAGAAGGCCATATGACAACAGAAGCAAAAGGAAAAGGGCAATGCAGGGCTACAAACCGAGGCAGCTTATGGAAGCTGGAAAGGACATGGATAAGGATTCCTCTGTAGAGTTTCCAAAAGGAAGCAGCCT